>NW_020693127.1:0-2377 GCF_002925995.2 Terrapene triunguis
CCCCCACCCATCCCGGGCTACCTTTCCAATTATCCCCCTAGTTGTGTGCTGAATTAATAAAGAATGCATGAATGTGAAGTAACAATGACTTTATTGCCTCTGCAAGTGGTGCTCGAAGGGGGGAGGGTAGTAGGGGAGGGTGGGGTGGTTGGTTTGCAGGGAAGTAGAGTTAACAGGGTGGTGGGGGAGGGGCAGAGGGTTCATCAAGGAGCAACAAACAGAAGTTTCACTCCGTAGCCTGGCCAGTCACAAAACTGGTTTTCAACGCTTCTCTGATGCGCACCGCGCCCTGCTGTGCTCCTCTAACCGCCCTGGTGTCTGGCTGCGCGTAATCAGCGGCCAGGCGATTTGCCTCAACCTCCCACCCCGCCATAAATGTCTCCCCCTTACTTTCACAGATATTGTGGAGCGCACAGCAAGCAGCAATAACAATGGGGAGATTCTTTTCGCTAAGGTCTGAGCGAGTCAGTAAGCTGCGCCAGCGCGCTTTTAAACGGCCAAATGCACATTCCACCACCATTCGGCACTTGCTCAGCCTGTAGTTGAACAGGTCCTGACTACTGTCCAGGCTGCCTGTGTACGGCTTCATGAGCCATGGCATTAAGGGGTAGGCTGGGTCCCCAAGGATCACGATAGGCATTTCAACATCCCCAATGGTTATTTTCTGGTCCGGGAAGAAAGTCCCTTCCTCCAGCTTTCGAAACAGAAGAGACTGCCTGAAGACGCGAGCATCATGTACCCTTCCCGGCCAGCCCACGTTGATGTCGGTGAAACGTCCCTTGTGATCCACCAGGGCTTGCAGCAGCATTGAAAAGTACCCCTTGCGGTTTATGTAGTCGGCGGCTTGGTGCGCCGGTGCCAAGATAGGGATATGGGTTCCGTCTATCGCCCCACCACAGTTTGGGAATCCCATTGCAGCAAAGCCATCCACTATGGTCTGCACGTTTCCCAGAGTCACTACCCTTGATATCACCAGGTCTCTCATTGCCCTGGCAACTTGGATCACAGCAGCCCCCACAGTAGATTTGCCCACTCCAAATTGATTCCCGACTGACCGGTAGCTGTCTGGCGTTGCAAGCTTCCACAGGGCTATCGCCACTCGCTTCTCCACTGTGAGGGCTGCTCTCATCCTGGTATTCTGGCGCTTCAGGGCAGGGGAAAGCAAGTCACAAAGTTCCAGGAAAGTGCCCTTACGCATGCGAAAGTTTCGCAGCCACTGGGCATCGTCCCAGACCTGCAACACGATGCGGTCCCACCACTCTGTGCTTGTTTCCCGGGCCCAGAATCGGCGGTCCACGGCATGAACCTGCCCCAGTAACACCAAGATTTCCACATTGCTGGGGCCTGTGCCTTGTGAGAGGTCCATGTCAATTTCCTCATCACTATCGTCGCCGCGCTGCAATCGCCTCCTCCTCAGCTGGTCCTGGTTTGGCTTTGGCATGTCCAGGAGGCTCTGCATGTTTTCCAGGACAATGCGCGTGGTGTTCATAGTGCTCAGAATTGCCGCGGTGATCTGAGCGGGCTCCATGATCCCAGTGCTGGCTATGGCGTCTGGTCTGAAAAAGGCGCGAAAGTAGTATCTGACGGACCAGGGGAAGAAGGGAGGGAGGGAGAGAGGGAGGGAGGGGCGAGTGACACCGCGTACAGGTACAGGGAATTAAAATCAAGAAAGGTGGCTTTGCATCAGGGAGAAACACAAACAACTGTCACACAGAATGGCCCCCCCCCAAAGATTGAACTCAAAAGCCTGGGTTTAGCAGGAGAGAGGGGGGAAGCAAATGAATGCAGAATAAATCTATTTTTTACATCTTAAGACGACGGTGCAGCATGACTGATAGCCCTTGGCATTTTCTGGGTGCTTGGCAGCAAATACTGGGCGCTTGGCAGTAAGCCTTCAGGTCTATTGCACGATCTGATGCCCACTGCAGTATGACAACGATGGATACCAGTCGTAATATGCTATCTACTGCCCAAAAGGCAAGGGGTTGCTGCTGTGTAGCAATCTAGCCCCATCCTACGCATAGTACATCTGATAACCATCATCGTCAAGGCAAGGGGGCTGGTGCAATGCAGCCCCACGGCTGCCAGCCCCATGTCTGCCAGCACCCAGATCGCCATCGGCCTCTTCTGGGTGCTTAGCAGACAATATTGGGCACTTGGCAGAAAATAGCGTACTACGACTGATAACCATCATTGTCTGCCTGGGTGCCCATGATCGACAGCCGCTGCAGTACGACGACGACGGATACCAGTCGTAATAAACCATCTTCTACCAAAAAGCAAGGGGCTGGTGCAATGCAGCACCACGGCTGCCAGCCCCACGGCTGCCTGCACCCAGATCGCCAATGAAGGCTACCAGTCATGCTGCACCGTCTAC
>NW_020693128.1:0-1533 GCF_002925995.2 Terrapene triunguis
AAAATCACTTAGAAAAGTTAGATGCCTGCAAGTCACCAGGGCCTGATGAAATGCATCCTAGAATACTCAAGGAGCTAATAGAGGAGGTATCTGAGCCTCTAGCTATTATCTTTGGAAAATCATGGGAGACGGGAGAGATTCCAGAAGACTGGAAAAGGGCAAATATAGTGCCCATCTATAAAAAGGGAAATAAAAACAACCCAGGAAACTACAGACCAGTTAGTTTAACTTCTGTGCCAGGGAAGATAATGGAGCAAGTAATTAAGGAAATCATCTGCAAACACTTGGAAGGTGGTAAGGTGATAGGGAACAGCCAGCATGGATTTGTAAAGAACAAATCATGTCAAACCAATCTGATAGCTTTCTTCGATAGGATAACAAGTCTTGTGGATAAGGGAGAAGCTGTGGATGTGGTATACTTAGACTTTAGTAAGGCATTTGATACGGTCTCGCATGATATTCTTATCGACAAACTAGGCAAATACAATTTAGATGGGGCTACTATAAGGTGGGTGCATAACTGGCTGGATAACCGTTCTCAGAGAGTTGTTATTAATGGTTCCCAATCCTGCTGGAAAGGCATAACGAGTGGGGTTCCGCAGGGGTCTGTTTTGGGACCGGCTCTGTTCAATATCTTCATTAACGACTTAGATATTGGCATAGAAAGTACGATTATTAAGTTTGCGGATGATACCAAACTGGGAGGGATTGCAACTGCTTTGGAGGACAGGGTCATAATTCAAAATGATCTGGACAAATTGGAGAAATGGTCTGAGTTAAACAGGATGAAGTTTAACAAAGACAAATGCAAAGTGCTCCACTTAGGAAGAAAAAATCAGTTTCACACATACAGAATGGGAAGAGACTGTCTAGGAAGGAGTATGGCAGAAAGGGATCTAGGGGTTATAGTGGACCACAAGCTAAATATGAGTCAACAGTGTGATGCTGTTGCAAAAAAAGCAAACATGATTTTGGGATGTATTAACAGGTGTGTTGTGAGCAAGACACGAGAAGTCATTCTTCCGCTCTACTCTGCTCTGGTTAGGCCTCAGCTGGAGTATTGTGTCCAGTTCTGGGCACCGCATTTCAAGAAAGATGTGGAGAAATTGGAAAGGGCCCAGAGAAGAGCAACAAGAATGATTAAAGGTCTTGAGAACATGACCTATGAAGGAAGGCTGAAAGAATTGGGTTTGTTTAGTTTGGAAAAGAGAAGACTGAGAGGGGACATGATAGCAGTTTTCAGGTATCTAAAAGGGTGTCATAAGGAGGAGGGAGAAAACTTGTTCACCTTAGCCTCTGAGGATAGAACAATGTAAGGGGACTGTTGCCCCCTTACTAACACTCAGTGGGGGTGTTTTGGTTGGCTAGCTCCCAGCACTAAAAGGGGAAGGGTCGATGGCAAATCAGGAGCCTGAGACTGACAGTCCCCAGGAACAATGGGGAGAGGCCAATGCTCCAGATCAGCCTGATTGACAGGGCGGGCAGGCTAATCAGAGAATCAGGAGGCCAGGGGGGTCCCGTCCTCCGTGTGAG
>NW_020693128.1:1543-1889 GCF_002925995.2 Terrapene triunguis
CCAGCCTTGTCGGGGTTACGAGGACTCTGCCAGACAGGAGAGTGGAAAGGGAGCCCTCAAGGGCAGGGAGGCCTCTGGGGAAAGGGAGTGGGAGCGAGGACTCGGATCCTTTCGCTAGTCCACTTCACCGGGGTAGTGCAGAAGCCAGGAAAGTTCCCCACAATAGCGGGACCATTCCCCCGCTTACAACAAGAAGCAATGGGCTTAAACTGCAGCAAGGGAGGTCTAGGTTGGACATTAGGAAAAAGTTCCTAACTGTCAGGGTGGTTAAACACTGGAATAAATTGCCTAGGGAGGTTGTGGAATCTCCATCTCTGGAGATATTTAAGAGTAGGTTAGATAAATG
>NW_020693129.1:0-3407 GCF_002925995.2 Terrapene triunguis
AGTAAAAAAGCTTTGATTTTGGGGTAATCTTAGTACTGTGTGTGTGTATATATATGCAATTATTTATTACTAGTTCCTGTCTTTGGTTTAAATTATATAAAAGGTTTTTAAATGCTATCTCTGTTTATCTTATAAAGTTGTGGTTGTCTACTATTTTAAAAATGAGATGCAGTAAAAGAATGGCATCTTGGTAAAATGTATTTAACTATTTCATTAGTGTATAAAAAGTATAACTATAGGAGTATTAATAACATTTTAATGATGAAAATCTGAATAGCAGTAGACCAATTCTGTGCCATATGTTAGATAATTAACGGCCATACCACTATCACTGTAAACTAGCAAGGAAGTAAAGATTCTTCCACATGCAGGTACAGATTTTCTATTTTGGTATTGGTTTAATGTGGTGATATTTTTTTCTTTCTGATTTTTCTTTCTGAAAGGTTTGAAACAAATCAAACCAATTATCTAGCCATCCTAGACAGGGAATGAGGTGGGTGACCTGTGGGAAAATAATAACATGGGGCCATGCAATTAAAGATTCATAGATTCATTCATAGATTCATAGATTCTGGGACTGGAAGGGACCTCGAGAGGTCATCGAGTCCAGTCCCCTGCCCGCATGGCAGGACCAAATACTGTCTAGACCATCCCTGATAGACATTTATCTAACCTACTCTTAAATATCTCCAGAGATGGAGATTCCACAACCTCCCTAGGCGATTTATTCCAGTGTTTAACCACCCTGACAGCTAGGAACTTTTTCCTAATGTCCAACCTAGACCTCCCTTGCTGCAGTTTAAGCCCATTGCTTCTTGTTCTATCCTCAGAGGCTAAGGTGAACAAGTTTTCTCCCTCCTCCTTATGACACCCTTTTAGATACCTGAAAACTGCTATCATATCCCCTCTCAGTCTTCTCTTTTCCAAACTAAACAAACCCAATTCTTTCAGCCTTGCTTCATAGGTCATGTTCTCAAGACCTTTAATCATTCTTGTTGCTCTTCTCTGGACCCTTTCCAATTTCTCCACATCTTTCTTGAAATGCGGTGCCCAGAACTGGACACAATACTCCAGCTGAGGCCTAACCAGAGCAGAGTAGAGCGGAAGAATGACTTCTCGTGTCTTGCTCACAACACACCTGTTAATACATCCCAGAATCATGTTTGCTTTTTTTGCAACAGCATCACACTGTTGACTCATATTTAGCTTGTGGTCCACTATAACCCCTAGATCCCTTTCTGCCGTACTCCTTCCTAGACAGTCTCTTCCCATTCTGTATGTGTGAAACTGATTGTTCCTTCCTAAGTGGAGCACTTTGCATTTGTCTTTGTTAAACTTCATCCTGTTTACCTCAGACCATTTCTCCAATTTGTCCAGATCATTTTGAATTATGACCCTGTCCTCCAAAGCAGTTGCAATCCCTCCCAGTTTGGTATCATCCGCAAACTTAATAAGCGTACTTTCTATGCCAATATCTAAGTCGTTAATGAAGATATTGAACAGAGCCGGTCCCAAAACAGACCCCTGCGGAACCCCACTCGTTATGCCTTTCCAGCAGGATTGGGAACCATTAATAACAACTCTCTGAGTACGGTTATCCAGCCAGTTATGCACCCACCTTATAGTAGCCCCATCTAAATTGTATTTGCCTAGTTTGTCGATAAGAATATCATGCGAGACCGTATCAAATGCCTTACTAAAGTCTAGGTATACCACATCCACAGCTTCTCCCTTATCCACAAGACTCGTTATCCTATCGAAGAAAGCTATCAGATTGGTTTGACATGATTTGTTCTTTACAAATCCATGCTGGCTGTTCCCTATCACCTTACCACCTTCCAAGTGTTTGCAGATGATTTCCTTAATTACTTGCTCCATTATCTTCCCTGGCACAGAAGTTAAACTAACTGGTCTGTAGTTTCCTGGGTTGTTTTTATTTCCCTTTTTATAGATGGGCACTATATTTGCCCTTTTCCAGTCTTCTGGAATCTCTCCCATCTCCCATGATTTTCCAAAGATAATAGCTAGAGGCTCAGATACCTCCTCTATTAGCTCCTTGAGTATTCTAGGATGCATTTCATCAGGCCCTGGTGATTTGCAGGCATCTAACTTTTCTAAGTGATTTTTAACTTGTTCTTTTTTTATTTTATCTGCTAAACCTACCCCCTTCCCATTAGCATTCACTAGGATAGGCATTCCTTCAGACTTCTCGGTGAAGACCGAAACAAAGAAGTCATTAAGCATCTCTGCCATTTCCAAGTTTCCTGTTACTGTTTCTCCCTCTTCACTAAGCAGTGGGCCTACCCTGTCTTTGGTCTTCCTCTTGCTTCTAGATGGCATCATCATGCTGCTCACACCCAAAGAGGACAAATTAACCTTGCATACTCAAAAACTAGCAGCAAGTTAAGGGCCCCACTTTTAATTTATTTTTAAACAATTTTGTATTTAAAGCCAATCCCTGATTCTGGAGGCATAAAGCTCCCTGTATGCTGAGGGACGCACGCCAACAAACACTCTCTGTGTATGTGAGCTAGTTCCTCCTTCTCATGATTGTGGGGGGTGCCCTTCCAATCACCCCCTCTGTGTTTGGGGGATGGGGGTAGGCAGGGAGTCCCTCTCAGGCCCTTCTGTGTGGGGTGATGTCTGTGTAGGCAGAATGGGGAAATCCCCATGGGGTAGCCCCCATCACAGCTAGGGTGGGGCACTTCTAGTGCTCAGGGTCCCTGCCCTGAAGGGGATAAGGCCCCTCTCACTGTCTCTGAGGGGCCTCTGCATTAATCCCTTCTGCCAGCTCTCCCCTCAGAGTTGCCACCCTGCAACGTGCTTGTGACTGGTGCCAGGTGGGTCGAGCCAGCCCCTGCCCCACTCCTAAGTCACACCCTTACAGTGGTCACTGCACGGTCCTCCCTGATTCCCGCCAAGAGTCCCTCCCACCCACAATGGGACCAAGCTCTGCCCTCTCTATTATGATTGGCCAGAGGCCCACTCTTCTTCACCTTCTGAGTAGCCAGGTGGACATTCAAGCCCCCACCCACAAGGCCCCGTTCTCTTATCTATCCCCCTTAAAGAGCCTTTCTGAATTGGCCATGTCACTCTGACACCGCTCCGTTCAGCTGGCTTCTTCCTCGGATTGGCTCTGGCTTCCCAAGGCCATGCTCTAACACACCCCCTCCGATTTAGTCCCTTTACAGATTGGTCATGGCCCAGTTCGCGGAGCTCCCATTGGCTTCTCGCACAGTCACTCAGACTGAACTCCCCATCCATCACCCTACCCCTGGGGAAAGCGTTGAGGGTCCACAACTGCAGAACCCTGCATTTTGTCTGTGTGTGCTGGCCCCACGCTGGCCTTCCTACCAGCCTGTACCTCTGCGCCTGTGTTCTGTCCAGAACCCAGCCCAGAGCCCCCC
>NW_020693130.1:0-3456 GCF_002925995.2 Terrapene triunguis
GCCGGTCGGGCCGCTGGAGATGGCTCGGATGAGTGGTTCCATGGCCAGGTTGAAGATGATGGGGCTGAGGGGGCATCCTTGTTTCACGCCGCGGCAGATGGGGATGGCGTCCGTCTCTCCGTCCGTGGCACGGATGGTGGTGGTGCAGTCCTTGTAGAGGTCCCGGAGGATCTGGATGAAGGTTTCTGGCATCCCAAACTCTCCCAGGGTGGCAAAGATGTGATGGTGGGGTATGGACCTGAAGGCGTTGGTCAGGTCAAGCCATGTATGGCGCACTGCCTCTTGGACCTCCTGGCTTCCTGGATGGCCGTCTGAAGGAGGAAGTTGTGCTCGTAGCATCCCTCGCTGCACCGTCTCGTATCTGTGTTGTGCCGGATGGTTTTTATGAGGTCGCTGAGGCGTCTGGTGAGGTTGTTGACCTGGGAGGTGGCAGTGATCCCTCTCACAGTGGGGTCCAGCGTGGGGATTCTGGAGACAGGACTGGTCCTTTTGGTGGCATCGTCAGTCCTCGAGGCGGGGGTTGCGCTTCCCTCGGTTGGTTGGAGGGTCTTGGGCTTTCCTCGGGCACTGGCCCAGCCAGAGGCAGTGGGGGAAGGAAGGAGCCTGCCGGCCAAGCTGTTGGTGAGCTGAGCACTCCGACCAGGGGCTGGTTCTCTGCACAGCACTGGGAGCAGGACGCGCCCCCCCAAGAGGAATATGGAGGAGCAGTGGTGTTGGGGTGTGTGTGAAGGGCCAAAGCAGGGAGAAGACAGCAAGAGGGGGAGCATGTAACGGGACAATGGGTGGGCAGCAGAGGCGACACATAACCAGTTGCCGCCTGGCGTCTGCCTGCACTCACCAGCCACTGCAGCTCACAGTGCGTAGCCAGTGCCGGATGGAAATGGGACTGGGGATGGGACCCTAGATTCATAGATTCATAGATTCTAGGACTGGAAGGGACCTCGAGAGGTCATCGAGTCCAGTCCCCTGCCCGCATGGCAGGACCAAATACTGTCTAGACCATCCCTGATAGACATTTATCTAACCTACTCTTAAATATCTCCAGAGATGGAGATTCCACAACCTCCCTAGGCAATTTATTCCAGTGTTTAACCACCCTGACAGTTAGGAACTTTTTCCTAATGTCCAACCTAGACCTCCCTTGCTGCAGTTTAAGCCCATTGCTTCTTGTTCTATCCTCAGAGGCTAAGGTGAACAAGTTTTCTCCCTCCTCCTTATGACACCCTTTTAGATACCTGAAAACTGCTATCATGTCCCCTCTCAGTCTTCTCTTTTCCAAACTAAACAAACCCAATTCTTTCAGCCTTCCTTCATAGGTCATGTTCTCCAAACCTTTAATCATTCTTGTTGCTCTTCTCTGGACCCTTTCCAATTTCTCCACATCTTTCTTGAAATGCGGTGCCCAGAACTGGACACAATACTCCAGCTGAGGCCTAACCAGAGCAGAGTAGAGCGGAAGAATGACTTCACGTGTCTTGCTAACAACACACCTGTTAATACATCCCAGAATCATGTTTGCTTTTTTTGCAACAGCATCACACTGTTGACTCATATTTAGCTTGTGGTCCACTATAACCCCTAGATCCCTTTCTGCCGTACTCCTTCCTAGACAGTCTCTTCCCATTCTGTATGTGTGAAACTGATTTTTTCTTCCTAAGTGGAGCACTTTGCATTTGTCTTTGTTAAACTTCATCCTGTTTAACTCAGACCATTTCTCCAATTTGTCCAGATCATTTTGAATTATGACCCTGTCCTCCAAAGCAGTTGCAATCCCTCCCAGTTTGGTATCATCCGCAAACTTAATAAGCGTACTTTCTATGCCAATATCTAAGTCGTTAATGAAGATATTGAACAGAGCCGGTCCCAAAACAGACCCCTGCGGAACCCCACTCGTTATGCCTTTCCAGCAGGATTGGGAACCATTAATAACAACTCTCTGAGTACGGTTATCCAGCCAGTTATGCACCCACCTTATAGTAGCCCCATCTAAATTGTATTTGCCTAGTTTGTTGATAAGAATATCGTGCGAGACCGTATCAAATGCCTTACTAAAGTCTAGGTATACCACATCCACAGCTTCTCCCTTATCCACAAGACTCGTTATCCTATCGAAGAAAGCTATCAGATTGGTTTGACATGATTTGTTCTTTACAAATCCATGCTGGCTGTTCCCTATCACCTTACCACCTTCCAAGTGTTTGCAGATGATTTCCTTAATTACTTGCTCCATTATCTTCCCTGGCACAGAAGTTAAACTAACTGGTCTGTAGTTTCCTGGGTTGTTTTTATTTCCCTTTTTATAGATGGGCACTATATTTGCCCTTTTCCAGTCTTCTGGAATCTCTCCCGTCTCCCATGATTTTCCAAAGATAATAGCTAGAGGCTCAGATACCTCCTCTATTAGCTCCTTGAGTATTCTAGGATGCATTTCATCAGGCCCTGGTGACTTGCAGGCATCTAACTTTTCTAAGTGATTTTTAACTTGTTCTTTTTTTATTTTATCTGCTAAACCTACCCCCTTCCCATTAGAATTCACTATGTTAGGCATTCCTTCAGACTTCTCGGTGAAGACCGAAACAAAGAAGTCATTAAGCATCTCTGCCATTTCCAAGTTTCCTGTTACTGTTTCTCCCTCTTCACTAAGCAGTGGGCCTACCCTGTCTTTGGTCTTCCTCTTGCTTCTAATGTATTGATAAAAAGTCTTCTTGTTTCCCTTTATTCCTGTAGCTAGTTTGAGCTCATTTTGTGCCTTTGCCTTTCTAATCTTGCCCCTGCATTCCTGTGTTGTTTGCCTATATTCATCCTTTGTAATCTGTCCTAGTTTCCATTTTTTATATGACTCCTTTTTATTTTTTAGATCATGCAAGATCTCGTGGTTAAGCCAAGGTGGTCTTTTGCCACATTTTCTATCTTTCCTAACCAGCGGAATAGCTTGTTTTTGGGCCCTTAATAGTGTCCCTTTGAAAAACTGCCAACTCTCCTCAGTTGTTTTTCCCCTCAGTCTTGATTCCCATGGGACCTTACCTATCAGCTCTCTGAGCTTACCAAAATCCGCCTTCCTGAAATCCATTGTCTCTATTTTGCTGTTCTCCCTTCTACCCTTCCTTAGAATTGCAAACTCTATGATTTCATGATCACTTTCACCCAAGCTGCCTTCTACTTTCAAATTCTCAACGAGTTCCTCCCTATTTGTTAAAATCAAGTCTAGAACAGCTTCACCCCTAGTAGCTTTTTCAACCTTCTGAAATAAAAAGTTGTCTGCAATGCAGTCCAAGAATTTCTTGGATAGTCTGTGCCCCGCTGTGTTATTTTCCCAACATATATCCGGATAGTTGAAGTCCCCCATCACCACCAAATCTTGGGCTTTGGATGATTTTGTTAGTTGTTTAAAAAAAGCCTCATCCACCTCTTCCACCTGGTTAGGTGGCCTGTAGTAGACTCCTAGCATGACATCAC
>NW_020693131.1:0-15409 GCF_002925995.2 Terrapene triunguis
TCTGAAATGTTTGGAATTGTGAACAAAGCACAGTTCGGGCTCCAGATTCAACGCTGACACTCCAGGCCAGGCTTCAGCAGCAGCTTCTTTCCCTGGGTGAGACTGAGTTTACAAGCTTGTCCACCTCCCAGCCAATGGGGGTGGGTGGGTGGGTGTAAACAGCGCATCCCTCTCGGGTGTTGCGGGAGAGGAAGGGGTGAAAGTGGCACAGACCCCAGTGCTGCTCCTGCTCTGCTGACTCTGGCTACCTTGGGCTGGCAGCTCCAGTGTCTTCACCTCCTAGCTGTAGGTGGCTGCCCTGTGCATGGGGGTGGAGTAGGGACAGAGAGCCCAGATGTGCCTACCTTTAAGATGCAATACAAGCACAGTACAGTATTTGCTTTTTTTTTTTTGGTCTCTGCTGCTGCCTGATTGGTTACTTCCAGTTTCACATGGTCAATCTGTAACCCTGGTGTTCGTATCTTTGAGGTTCTACTGTAGTTCTCTACTTTTGAAATCCAGAACACTCTTGTTTCAGTCACCATATGGATTTCAAACAAACAACAACTAGAAATACTCCAGATCTGAACAACTCTGAAATTTCTGAAAGTTCAGATCCAAACTTCATGGCTCGCCATATTCTAAAATTGGCCCAAATTAAAATCCCACCTCCGAATGCCCTTGACCTTTAGGGAATAATGTCCAAACTTCAGCTCAACATTATGTCTACGCCCCCTCCCCCCCCCAAATCCCTGGTTATTAAGAATATAGGGCACATTGAAGCCAATGGATGTTCAATCAGGCCCAAGCCCAGTATCGCAAATATGATGTTGGTCCCTAAGGATTATAATTTCTTGCTCCTTTATTCCATGTATTTACAGTTAGGGCAAAAAGCAGGCCAAATCTAATTCCCTAAGTCAGCAGAGTGGTGTCACTTTTTTCACTGGAGCGCAGAAAGGTTTTCTCTCCTGTCCATGGATTGACTCTGTACAGACCAAAATAAAAATCTACCACAATCAAGTAACCATCCTGATACATTTGTACTCCATGAGGCCGGCCACACACAGGTTCATTGTCTGGAAATCCTGAGAAACAAAGGAGAAGTTACAGAACCAGTGGGTTCAGAAACCAAAGATGCAGTGGCACACAGATAGAAAAGTGTTAACATGATTATCACCTCCCTCAATAACTCAGATCCCTACAAGGATTCTCTGGTAGCCCCTCAAAGGTAACCTACAAAGGAAAAAAAATTGTTCTGTGCCCTTTTTGCTTCTTTATAAAGACAGGCTGAACATTTTTTCTCCTTTTGTTTTGTCTGCCTCATTTTTATGGGCTTTGTCCCCTCACCGTTTAAAAAATGCAGGTCTCCCTCATTTTTCCAGGAAGAGTTTATGGATGACTGAAGAATTGTTATAATTATAGTACCAGAAAGATCATGCAAGTGAAGCTGTGAAACTAACAAAAAATGATCTCTCATCAGACTGTTTCAAAGTCTTTTTAGTTTTTGTTAAATAGCTGTTTAATTCAAATCCCCAAGAAAATCTTGGAGAAAAATTGCCTTTGTTAAAGATTCAACTAATACTCCTCTTCAATTAAGGGGTACAAAGTCCCACAAGTCACATATAAGACTTCCAGCACAACTTTCAGCAAACAGGAAACACCAGATTGGACATTCCCGATTATTTCTAAAGTAAAAACACAAGCATCCCCTCTGAGGATCATTACCTTGTTGTGGTGGAGGGGCTTGCATGTTTCGATGAACCCCAGGGCTGTGTCGTCTGGAGCCTAGTGCTACTGGTAGGATCACCCTAAGCGAATAGGTGTGGGGGGAGGTTCCAGACTAAAAAAACGATCCACCTCAAGACTCTCATGAAAGCCCAAAAATGACCACGTGAACCTCCCCTGGACTAGGGATACTGGGACCTACCCCGGGGGGTGGTGTCAGGTAAGCATCTGGTGGTCAGGCTACTCATGTAACCTAGCCTGGCCCAGCCTGAAAAGATGACTTGGACCCATCTCGTGGGCTCACCACCTGCGAGGCGAATGGTGAGGGTCGGGTGCGATGCCAGAATGTCAGCAGGAGAGACGGACCATGACAAACTGGCCCTCCGCAATGGAAACTGGCTTTAGGGACGTGGAATGTCACTTCGCTGGCAGGAAAGGAGCCAGAGTTAGTGGAAATATACCAACGAGATACAGTCGGTTTCACCTCCACACATAGCATTGGCTGTCTGTGGAAACAAACTTCTCGATGGAGGGTGGTCTCTTTCCTACTCAGAAGTGGCCCTGTGTGAGAGGCCCCGGGCGGGTGTAGGGATACTCACAAGTCCCTGACTGGGCGATGCGCAGTTGGAGTTTGTCCCGATTGATGAGAGAGTCGCCTTGATGAGACTTCGGGTATCAGAGAGGAAAACCCTGACAGTTGTTTGCGCCTATGCACCTAACAGTAGTTCAGAGTCCTTGGCCTATCTGGAGACAGTGGGATTGGTGCTCAATAGAGTGCCACCTACAGACTCTGTAGCTCTACTGAGAGACTTCAATGCTCATGTGGGGAACGATGAAGATACCTGGAGGGGAGTGATCAGGAGGGCCTCTCCGGTCTGGACCTGAGAGGTGAATTGTTATTGGACTTCTGTGCTAGTCATGAATTGTCCATAACAAATACCATGTTCGAACACAAGGTTGCTCATAAATGTACTTGGCACCAGAACACCTTAGGCTGAAGATTGATGATCAACTTTATAGTCATCTCGTCAGACCTAAGGCTGTATGTTCTGGACACTAAGGTGGAGAGAGGGGCAGAGCTGGCAACCAATCACCACTTGGTGGTGAGTTGGATCCGATGCATGGGATGCAGGCCGGATAGACACGGGAGGTCCAAACCATCAGTGCGAGTCGCCTGGGAACATCTCGTGGAGGACCCTGTGCAGAAAGACTTCAATTCCCACCTCCGGAAGAACTTCTCCTGCATTCCAGGTGAGGTCTTGGACATTGAGTCCAAGTGGACCATGTTCAGGGTCTCAATCGTTGAGGCAGCCACGAAAAGCTGTGGCCTGAAGGTGGTTGGTGCTTGTCGCTTATCATGGTTGCAACCCTAGGACCTGCTGGTGGACTCCAGTGATGAGGGAAACTGTCAAGTCAAAGAAGGAGGCCTCCGAGCAACGCTTGCGAACTGGACTCCTGATGTGGCTGAGAGGTACTGGCTGGCTAAGAGGGCTGCGGCTGTGGCAGTCATTGAAGGGAAAGCCCATGCTTGGGAGGAGTTTGGAGAGACTATGGAGAATGACTACCAGATGGCCTCAAAGGTGTTCTGGCAAACCATTCGTTGCCTTAGGAGGGGTCAGCGGGACGTTGCCCAGGCTGTACTCAGCAAAGGTGGTGAAACACTGACCTCGACTGAGAAGATCAAACAGAGGTGGAAGGAGCACTTTGAGAATCTCCTCAACCCGATGGACACACACCCCTTTCAGGAGGCAGTGCTGGAAACCTCTGGTGAGATTGGATCTATTTCTGATGCTGAGGTGGATACAGCGGTAAAGTGCGGTTGCAGTGGTAAGGCAGCAGGGGTGGACAAGATTTGCCCGGAGATGTTGAAAGCACTGGACAATGTTGGGGTGTCGTGGTTAAAACGCCTCTTCAGTGTTGCATGGAAGACGGGAGCAGTCACTCTGGACTGGCAAA
The DNA here is from genome assembly GCF_002925995.2 of Terrapene triunguis. NCBI lineage: Eukaryota > Metazoa > Chordata > Testudines > Emydidae > Terrapene > Terrapene triunguis. The sequence continues at coordinate 3,661 of NW_020693131.1, forward strand.
CCAGGGTGGTGGTCCCAATCTTTAAGAAAGGAGATCAGAGGTTGTGTTACAACTATAGGGGGATCGCACTCCTTAGCCGCCCTGGCAAAGCCTATGCCAAGGTGCTGGAGAGGAGGTTATGCCTGTTAGTTGAACCTCAGATTCAGAAGAAACAATGCAGATTCTGTCCTGGCCGTGGAACAACGGACCAGTTCTTTGCTCTCTCGCAGATACTCAAGGGGTCGTGGGAGTTTGCTAATCTGGTCTATCTTTGCTTTGCAGATCTGGAGAAGGCATATGACCGCGTTCCCCAAGACATCTTGTGGGAAGTGCTGTGGGAGTATGCAGTGCCGGTGCCACTTTTGTGGGCTATCAGGTCCCTCTATTCTTGGAGTGAGAGTTGTGTTCTTATTCTTGGTATTAAGTCGAGTTCGTTCAAGGTGGGCATTGGACTCCGCTAAGGGTGTGTCTTGTCCCCACTCCTGTTTGTGATTTTCATGAACAGGATATCAAGGCGCAGCTGAGCTGTGGAGTATATCCAGTACGGGGACTCGGAGGTGGCATCTCTGCTGTTTGTAGATGATGTTGTCCTTCTTGCTTCTTCAGACTGTGATCGCCGATGCGCATTCCAACGTTTTGCTGCTCAGTGTGAAGCGGCTGGGATGAGAATCAGCACCTCCAAATCGGAGGTCATGGTCCTCTCCCAGAAGAAAGTGGACTGCTCTCTCCAGGTGAGAGGGGGAACAGCTACCCTTAGTGGATGAGTTCAAGTAGCTAGGGGTCTTATTCACAAGTGATGATAAGTGGGAGTGTGTGATTGACTGGCAGATTGATGGCGGCAGTAATGCAGGCACTGTACCGATCCGTGGTGGTGAAGCGGGAGCTGAGTTCTCGGTTTACAGGTCACTCTACGTCCCCATCCTCATCTGTGGTCATGAACTTTGGATAATGACCGAAAAGACGAGATCGCAGGTACAAGTGGCGGAAATGAGGTTTCTCTGCAGGGTGGCTGGGCTTACTAGCTATTTGAGATAGGGTGAGGAACTCAGCTATACAGGAGGGCCTCAGAGTAGAGCTGCTACTCCTCCTGATCGAGAGGAGCCAGTTGAGGTGATTTAGGCACTTGATAAGGATGCACCTTGGGAAGCTTTTGTTGGAACGCTACCGGGCACGTCCTACTGGGCAGAGGCCCCGAGGCCAACCCAGGACATGCTGGAGGGATTATATCGCCCGATTGGCCTGGGAACGTTGGGGAATCCTATAAGAAGAGCTGAAATCTGTTGCAGAGGAAAACGAGGTCTGGTCCTCCCTACTCTCCATGCTGCTGTCACGACCCTCACCAGGAAAAGTGGCATAAAAGAAGAAGAAGAAAAACAAGCATAATTTAAACCACCTTCAGACCTTCTTTATACATCAGAAGGCATGAATAAAAAAGGTACAAACCCATACCTTTGTTTCCTTTGCAGGCCCTTTTAACTTGACCAATAAGACTCAGCTTTGCTATCCACTTGGAATTATGATGACATTAGGACACTGTATAAAGTCCACAATTACCTTGTATAGTTTGAGGTGTTTCCAAGGATCAATTGCTTTTACTGCAGCAGCCAAGTAGTTGAGAAATGTACCAAGCTTATTCTTAGAAAACCCATAAAAGACATATTTGGGTAAGATCCTGCTTAGTGTTTACTTTCTCTTTACTGAAGAGGTATTCATTGAACTCAGTGGTCATTTTGCCCAAATAAATCCAAGTAAGGGCTGCAGATTTGGCCCATTGTGCCTTAGGGGCTGTCTATACTAGGAAAGTTTGTATGCAGAATTTATCTCCTCATTATAGCAATATCTGGCTGCGAACTATGAGACCAAAGTTAGCTAGTGCAGACACAGTCTTGAGGTAACTCCTTGTAGAAAGTGATGATGTAGAGTTATTAGTCTTTAATAACTTTGCATGTAAAACTCAGAAAACATTAGCAGCAATTAAAACAGTATTTCCGCCCCCCATTCAGCATTGTTATACAAAGGAGTCAGTCTTGATGATCTCATTGGGGAAAAAAAAAAAAAAGATCACTCACCACATTCAGACACATCCTGCTCTACTGAGTAATGAAATTAAATTGGTCACCATGGATCATCTACAGCTTCCCATCCACAGTGCCAATGTAAAGATTACCTTAAAAAAAAAAAAAAAGATTAGTTTAGAAGTGATTCTGTAAGTCAGATAAAATACACTATTGGAGTGGAGAACCTGGCATTATTTGTTCCCTTCCTCCTCCCCCAAACACAAACACTGTTCTCTCCAGCATAAAGGTAAGAAACCCTATACCTTAACAAGGAGCTTAATAGAGCAGAGACAGCAACAATGAATTATTTTTATAAGGGGTCTTGTACTGAAATCTGAGTTTGACAAAGTGTAGGTTACTCAGGAAAACATTTAAGAGTTATTTCAGGTCTCTGCTGGATCAGGGGAGAACAAGCACAAACACAGAGCTGGACTGCCTGGATTTGCCAGGGCAATGTGGTCCTGTCAGTTAACATTAAGGAAAGCATCAGTGAAGCACATACAATCTGTCCCAGCTCATAAAGGTTCTACCGTTGTAATCCGCAGAATGTGGGGTTGACAAAGGAAAGCAGGGCATCTGTATTTTCAGGTGGATTGCAATGGCTAGGCCAGTACAGGAAGGTAACCTGGCTTATAAAATTGTCAACGTTCTAAGCACAGCTCCAAAAGGAGAGGTTACTCACCTTGAGCAGTAACGAGTTCTTCGAGATGCATGTTCCTATGGATGCTCCACTTCAGGTGTGCATGCACCTTGGATCAGAGATTTTTGGTAGCAGTACCCATTCAGCCCATGCATGTGCCCTACACGTCCTCATGCTCCATAACGATGATATATAGGGCTGCGAGGGCAAACCGCCTCCAGTTTTCTCTCCATCATAAAGTCCTGCAGAGAAAACTCCAAAGCGGAGAGAAAGGAGGGCGGGTAGTGAAGCACCTGTAGGGACAAAACATCTCAAAGAACTCATTACTGCACAAGGTGAGTAACCTCTCCTTTTTCTTCGGGTAGTGTTCCTGTGATGACTCTTGAGCAGTATCCCCAAAGGGAGGAGGGAGCTTCAGAACATAATCTAATACTGAAGACAGAACTGCATTGCCCACCACAGCATCTGATCTAGAGGCATGCACCACGACATAGTGCTTGGAAAAAGTATGTACTAGTGCCCAAGTTGCCGCTTTGCAAATCTCAGTCACTGAATATTCTTGAGTATACAAGTACATTGAGACATTGTAGAATGGCCTAATACTCTAGAAGAAGGTTGAATGGTGGCAGAGTCGTAACATGAAATGATACAGCCAGAGATCTATCTTTAAAGCCTCTGGGTGGAGACTGTGGATCTTTGGATCTATCTGCTATTGAAACTGCAGTCTGGGAAACTTTTTGAATGGTTTGGTTCTGTCCAAATAGAAGGACAGTGATGGTTCTGATCTTCAAGGTATGGAAGGCAGCTTCTTGCTTAGTCTGATGTAGTTTTGAAGAAAAAAACTGGGCGATGAATGGTCTGGTTAACATGAAACTCTAAAGACACCTGACCTTAGGTAAAAACTTAGGCTGTGGTTGTAACAAAACCTTTTCTCTGAAGAACATTGTAAATGGGGGGGTCTACCATTAAAGCCCCTTGTTCTCCAAACCTTTGAGCAGAAGTGATGGCCACCAAGAAAGCTGTTTTCATCAATATGTGAAGCAATGAACATGTGACTTGAGGGCTGAAAAGGGTGTTTCATAAGACAATTAAGGACAAGGTTCAAGTCCCATATTGGAGTAAGTTCTCTAATTTGTGGGAAAAGATTCATCACACCTCTGAGAAATTTTGATTGTAATGGTGTGAGCAAAAATGGAAAAACCAATTGGTGAATGAAAGGCTGTTATAACTGCCAAGTGAACCTTGACAGAACTCATAATAAGACCTGATCTTTTTAATTTTAACAGGTAGTTTAGGACGATAGAAGAAGAGCAGACAGGAGAAACTTGACAACTGATACAGCAGAGCTGATATCTCCTCCATTTCTGAAGGTAAGTGTGGCTCATGGACTCCTTTCTACTGTTCCACTTCTGTTGAGCAGGAAGTCTCTATCCTAGAGAACCAATGAGGAGCGATGCCTGAAGCCATAGTACCTCTAGGTTGGGGTAAAGTGGATGGACCTCCTGAGGCAACATAGGGGACTGACAAATTAGAGTAGTAGGCGAGAAGTAAGTTGAACGAGGATACCAGATTTGTCTCGGCCAAGTTGTCGCAATCAACATGACCTTGGCCATGTCCTGCTTGATCTTGTTGAGAAAAGAGCAACAACATTGTTGGGAAGGACCTTTGTTCATGAAATGAGGAAGGCATCTACTGGTGATTGAAGATCAAACCTCCTATTGAGCAAAACTCCTGCACCTTGCATTGGCCGCAGTGGCGAAAAGGTCCACTTCTAGAAATCCCCAGATTAGAAATATGTTGTTGAGGACTTATGAATACAATTGTCACTTGTAATGCTGGGAGAAATGTCGGATGAGGTCATTAGCTGTAGTGTTCGGTGCACCCAGAAGTTGAGAAGCTGAGATGACTATCTGGTTGGCTGTGCACCCGTCCAGAACCCAAACTGTTTGTTGAGCCTGGGCTTGTAATAAGATTCTGTAGATTTGTAAGTCTGAACACAGATAGCTAAGCTCTGGTTTACACGGCCTCTAGAGCAACTCGTATGAAATCTATCCATTGAACCAGGATCAAAAAAGATTTTGAGATTGATCTGGAGGCCTAAATTGTAAAACAAGGACATTGTCATTTGTACAGCCGATAGAACCTCTTGAGTAGCCAGGAGAGGGAAGATTTCACTCTTCGAGGCTGAGTAATTTATAGTTACTTTTTCTCTGTTCTTAAAAAATAAAAGAAAGAGGAAAAATATCGTATTAGAACTTGTTCTACTTCAAGTCCCATGACAATTTCTTTTCACCCCAAAAACATCTGTGGGGGATATGCAATGTATTTGTTTATTACATCACAGTGCTGGAAAAATGCTATCAATGATCTAGCTAAACCATATCTTGGAAAGAAAGCAGGTACATTCTGCAACCTTTTAGATTGGTCTACTCTACAGTTACAGTTGTGTCAGGGCACTGTGATAGTTCAAAGCATGTTTCAGGGACATGACTGAAGTCCTATCTACACTGCAAAATGGAATGTGCTTTAACTATATCATGGATCAACCATGTTGGAAACGTTCCTCTGCCATCCCTGTAGTTGTACAGATTTGCAGTAAAGTTGACAGGATGATTTGATTATATGCTCCTTGCACTGCCACCTTGGCCTTGTCCTCTCTAGAAAAATGTGTACCTCTTATCCAGCAATACTGCAAGCACTAATGTATACAGGGTTCAGGCAGTTTTACCACTATGTCCTCTCTGACATGATGGCCAGGAGACTGGTAAAAATGTTGAGCCCTAACTACTTCAAGTGAGCACTTTCACTAGGGCTGATAACAGTTACAAAAACTCCTAGCACCTAATCACCCTGGGAGTGTGCAAGCCCATGGAAAAATGTTGTCAGCTGATGGACAGTTTTTTAAGATATCAGTTGTCAAATCTAGATTTAAAAGCTTAAGGGAATGATAGAGAATTCACAGCATGCAGGAGGCACCTGTTTGTCCAAAGTACTTGAGACACTTCACTACACTAGTTAATTTTTCTTGGGAAGGTCAGTCTGAACTTGCTACTCTCAAATATACAGACATTCAGCTCCCTCCGAGGCATGCTGGTAGTAGCTAGAATTAGGGTGACCAGATGTCCTGATTTTATAGGGACAGTCCTGATATTCGGGGCTTTTTCTTATATGGACACCTATTACCCCCACTCCCCGGTCCTGATTTTTCATACTTGCTATCTGGTCACCCTAGCTAGAATACATAGTGCTTTGCATACCAAAGTTCATATTCCAAAGAGAAATATTAGACTTGCAGTGTGATTTCCTATCACCCTGTGTATTATGCTGATTTGCTCTATTTCAGTTAATGCAAAGACTGTAAGTGGATTTGCAGTAGATTTTTCTTAAACAGTATGTTTTGTTGTTTACAATTTACTACAAGTATTCATCACCATAGTATCTGGGTCCAGTCTCAGTTAAAACAGTATTTCTCTATACCAGGGAACATACCCAAATTTATTCCAACCTTCACCATCCTCTATAAACTCGACATTCTGCACCCATCTCCCTTGCCCCATAAACTCCCCCCCCCCCCCAAAAGCCAAAATAGGAGAATACCAGCTAAGGCAGACCCATGATAGGGGAGTGCAAACAGCCACAATCAGGGAAAGTCTGACCAAAGATACACGTCATATTGCACCATAAAAGAAGCAAAACTCAGCAAGACATACTACTGGAGGGAGTTAATTCCAAAGCTGAAAATGCGCCCCTGAAAAGTTGCCATGCATTTCACACTGGGCACTGACAAGCAGGAGTGCTCCAGCTGATTTGCAGCTACCACTGTTGAACACAGTGAGAGAGGAGATCTCGGAGATAAAAGGGCCTAGGCTATTCAGGGGCTAAAGGGAAAATCAATTTAATCAAAACTTAATTGTGCCAGAAATAAACAGTCAGTACAAAACACAGAGCACTGGTGTAATGTGCTCTCATCATTCTACCCTACCTAAAAGGAAAGCAGCCACATAATGCCACATTTGAAGTTTCTGAGGTCTTCAAAAATAGTCCCTTTCAGAGCACAGTGCAGTAACCTACTTAATCTTCCCAGGCTTGGAATCAGGAGGGTGCAAGCCACCCACTCCCCACCCCCATCCCATAAATTCCTCAAGTCTTTCTTTTGGGCAGCTAAACATTATTAAAAAGTCATCGCTCTCTGCAATTACATGAGAAATTTAGAAGCACAGATAAATCCAGTAAGACCCCCAAAATTGTGAGCAATTTTGACAGTGGACATATTCCCTCAATAGAAGGTGGAGTTGTTAATTCCTTTAGAGCTTCTGCTTTGCCTAAAAACATCACCTGTCTTTCCTGGACTGAGCCTAAACCAGCTAAACTTTCATCCAGGTTCCTACCTCAACCAGACTGTGAAAGCAGGAAAACAGCTGGGTGAAAAAGCTTGATGAAAAAGATGTAGAACCAATTTAGTAATAGCATGGTCCATAAAGTCTCCCATTCATCTATAATGTCCCTGCACACACCATTCTGTTGCTTCACAGATACAGATTATGTAGACAGGTAAGGAGAGGTTTTGTATTACAGTGCAGAATTTTGCAAAGTTACTTTATATCCCCAAAGGGTTTAAAAATTATTATTGAACAATTGTGCAATGAAGTTTTTTTAAAAACCCACGACTTACTCGTCCCTCTCCTGTTCCATGTTCAAATGTGAAATAGCAGTATGGTGTATGCTGGATTTGACAGCTAAGTGAGAGACCTGAAATGGAAAAAATTAAAAGTAGATTCATACTAGTTCTGTGCTGACTGTCCGTGTTATCCTCACTCTTTGGAGAATTCACATAAAAACACTTAGCTTAATTTTTGTTAAGTATTTGCCGATCACCTTTAAAGGGTACCCTATTTTCCATCTTATCATAAAATGATCTTTTGAGACGGTTTCCATATAGACTGCCAGCTTTGTTTAAAATTCAGTAGTAGAAATGTTGGCTGTACCCTCCTTGGAGCAGAAAAAATGTTGTCCTCCCAAGCAACAATAAATCATCATGAAATATTTTCAAATTTAAGAAAGGTAATTTATAAATACACAATAGCAGTTGGGAGAGCAAATGGTTGTTTTTATTATTCTTGGATTGTTGATCCTGCAAACCAGTCATTACTACAGCCCTATTTTCTGCCTTTAAATTTCATTCATCAAATCGACTTTTTTAATACTTACACCAACCGGCCATATCCATTATTTAACTCTTGTGTAGATTATCTACTTACCTTCATCATCAACAGTAAAAGATTAAGGACCTTTCACATATCCTTGGAAGATTCTTTACCCTTTGTGAAGTTTCTTATTTACTTGCAAAGGTCCAACCAGGACCAGAAATGGTTTTTCAAATCTGTACCAAATGAACAATAAACAAGGCTTAACCACACAGGAAGATATCAGACTGTAAAATGATTTTAAGTAGCAATTGACATGAAAAAGACAGTAATAATGTTTATATATTTTCTTCCCAAGATATAAGTAACAAGATATTTTCATTCAAAAGAAATTCTCTAAAATGTCATTGTAACGGGGTTAACTCAGCACTCTGGCGCCTCCTGCTGATTGTCTTGGGAATTAGCTCTGCATGGTAGTGTGCCCTCTTTGGGTGTTGCCTCACCTGCTCTAGGACCAACGTCTCTCCAAGGACCGCGGCATCCTCTTCAGTGATCCAGCCCTCCGGCCGTGCCACACACTGTGCTCCCCCCCCCTTCAGGAGGTTCTACAGTCCGCTGTTCAGCCACTTCCTCGTGGCTCCAACATCCTCTTTGCCCTTGCGTCAGGGCCTTAGCCTGCAAACCCCAGCAGCCAGCCAGGAGCGGTCTCTCACTCCCCCGGTCCTGCTAGCAGCATTGCTCTGTTCAGGGTGCTGGCAGTTCTCAGCCCTCCAGAGACTCAGTCCTTCCTACCTGGGCTCCCATCAGAGAGCTGAACTCCTCTGCCCTGCAGCTCCTTTTTGATATGGTCCTGCTTGGCTGCTCCTCTTCAGCCCTTCTCTGATTGGCTGCCTCCAGCACAGCCTCCCTAGGGCTGCTTTTAACCCCTTTTCTGCCAGTGAGGGGCAGCTGCCCCATCACAGTCATCTTGAAACAAACTCACTGTTGTGTGTTTTTCATAATTTCCATTCCAATCATGTTTGTTAAAAGTAATTGTTTACCTCTCTTTATGTTCTAATTTTCTATAATCATGCAGCAGATCTCACAGATTTGAGATAATCACAGCCCTTTCAACATTGCACTAGACGACCCTAAGAGAAGTTTGTGACTGTGCTGTGGCACCAAGCAGAAGAATTAGTTAGATTGTAAGAATGGAAAAAAGTTCTCTTTAAAAATAAAGCCTTCAGATATGTATGATGCTATTACAAAGCAGACTGCTGTTTAAATGGTCAAGTTTTTTTTTTCAATTTGAAATTCCCTCTTTATTTGAATATCTTATAATTTACCCCTCCCCACCCCACCCCAGCCCGCAAAAAATGCAACTGGCATCATTGCCTGCAGCTGTCCCATCTTAACCTCCACTCCTGCCAAAGCACCACTATTCCCCGGCACACATAAGGGAGATTTTAAGTCAGGCTGCATGAACAACTGTGCAGGAGATGAGCTGCCTGGACAGCATTTGAAAAATCCATCCTCCAAAATACCATTGTTGAAAATATTTCATCAATGAATTTTATGTTGCTTAGTTAATAACACCAATTGATATTAGTCATGTTTAGGGAGAGGCAACAAATGGGAATAAAGAGTATTTCATGAATAAATTCATATTGCTGTGAAATTTAGGAATGCTTGCTGTGGAGTATGCAGGGCCCAGATTAAAAGATACCCTACGTGCAGCTATTTGGGGCCTTTTCCTGAAGTATTTGTGTGGGCAAAACTTTCATTGGCTTTGAGGGGAATTTTGATGGGAGTTTTATCCAAGTAGGGAGTCCAGGGTCAGGTCCTCAGTCATTAGCCTCACTATGACCAGCTCTCGACTTATTAAAACATTAATACTGTACTGGTTAATACTATATTGATTTAAATACACTTTTTAGCAATGTTTCTCTTGTCTAATTTCAGCTGAGAAACATGTGTGGCACATTGTCTTGTGCATGACACCAACTAACGTGCTTTATTTGCTGCTACAACATGAATATAGAAAATGTATTGACAAGAAGGTTACTCACCTTGTGCAATAACTGAGGTTCTTCGAGGTGGTTGTCCCTGGGGATGCTCCACTTTAGATGTCTTGGTGCCCTGTGCTTCTAATTGGAGATCTGTAGGAGTTGGCTGCACACGCAGGGCAGCCGCCTCGCGCTGCTCCGTGCATGCAGCCAACCATCCCCCAGTTTCTTCTCTACCCCAGAAGATCGATGTGAAACTCTGAAGTAGAGGAGAGGAGGGAGGGTAGTGGAGCACCCACAGGGACAACCATCTCGAAGAACCTCAGTTACTGCACCAGGTGAGTAACCTTCTCTTCTTCAAGGAGTGTCCCTATGGGTGCTCCGCTTTAGGTGGCTGTAGAGCAGTGCCCCTCAGTGGAGAGGAGGGGCTTCAGAGTTGATTTATGTACGGTGAAGAGCACTGAGTGTCCAAAGTGAGCATCTGCAGCTGACTGCTGTTCTAGGGCATAGTGTTTGGAGAAAGTATGGGGTGATGCCCAGGTAGCTGCTTTACAAATATCAGTGGTGGGTACATCTTTGAGAAAGGCTATTGATGTGGACATAGTTCTAGTGGAGTGTGTGCAAAGTCCGGAAGGAGCTTGCACGTTGTATTTTTGTTAACATAACTGAATACAGTTAGAGATCCATTTAGAAAGTCTCTGTTTGGAAATGGTTTGACCTTGTGACCATTTTGTTGTGGATATGAATAGTCTGGATGATTTTCTGAATGTTTTTGTTCTCTATATATAGAACGCCAGCGCTCTGCGGACGTCCAGAGTGTGTAGGGATGCCTCCCTGTTGTCAGCATGTGGCTTGGGGAAGAATACAGGTAAGTAAATGGGTTGGTTGAGATGGAAGGGGGAGGCGACCTTGGGTATGAATTTAGGATGTAGTTGTAGGACTACTTTGTCCTTGAGGAATGTGGTATAAGGTGGGTGTGCCATTAGAGCACCCAACTCTCTCACCCTTCTTGCTGATGTGATCACTACTAAAAAGGTGCATGGATAGTGCAAGAACGGGCAGGTCGCTAGTAGTTCAAAGGGTTTGCCCATGAGGGCACGGAGAACAAGGTTGAGGTCCCACATATGGGTCGAGTCCCTTAGCGTGGGATAAGTGTGCTCTATACCCTTGAGAAAGCACTTGGTCAGTGGATGGGTGGACAGTGAATCCATCCACCTTAGCATGAAAGGTGGTGATAGCTGATAAGTGCACTGTGAGTGAACTAGTGGAAAGGCCCAATTTTTTGAATGTCAATATGTAATCGAGGATTGTGTGTAGTGGGGCCGATTGTGGAGTAATTTGCTTGTCCCGGCACCAGATGGAGAATCGTTTCCACTTGTGCATGTATGTTTTTTGTGTGGACAGTCGTCGGCAGTTCGGTAGAATGTCTTGTACTTCCTTGAAACAGCACGTTTCAAGTTCTGTCATCCATGGATTAGCCCAGCCTTGAGATGGAGTATTGGAATGTTGGGATGACGGTGGCGTCCTGCATCCTGTGTCAGCAGATGAGAAACGAGGGAAAGAGTTCATGGTGGTCTCACAGCCATCTGGTCCAGGTATGGGAACCGTGTTTGTATGGGCCATGTTGGTCCAATTAGGATGACTCTGGATTTGTCTTTCCTGATCCTATGAAGACACGGCTCAATAAGGGGATTGGGGGGAAGGCATACAAGAGTGGGGCTTCCCATTTGATAAGGAAGGCGTCTCCCAGAGAGTTGTGCCCCAGTCCAGCTCGGGAGCAGTATTGTGGGCATTTGGCATCGTGGGTCGTTGCGGGAAATCCCCGTTGTTTGAAGATAGTTTGCAGTATTCCTGGGTCCAGCACCCACTCATGCATTTGTGAAAAGTTCCTGCTTAGGTTACACTGCTCTACAGCCAAAATGCTTCTGAAATAAATGTAGTCAA
>NW_020693132.1:0-1833 GCF_002925995.2 Terrapene triunguis
CTAACTGGCCCCCTAGGACTCTACCCCCTACCTGTACCCTGATTGCCCCAACCCTTATCCACACTCCCACCCACAGACAAACCCCTGGGACTCCCACGCCCCATCCAACCACTCTCCACCCCCTGACAGCCCCCCCGAACTCCCGACCCCCCCCGTCTCTTGACTGCCCCCTCCAAAACCTCCCTGCCCCTTCTCCGACCCCCTGGCCCCCTTGTTGTTGGCCTTTCTTCCCCTAATGTCTGGGTGAACTTGCTCAGGAACTGCATGAGCCGCTCGTCGGACGCTGGGCAGCAGTGGGGGTGGAGCTCCAGACTGCCGGAGCCGATCTGCGAATGCAGCGAGGGAGGGAGGGAGGGATTTCTGCTGCAGGGGGGAGGAGGAGGAGCCCTCTCTGGCTGAGTGTCGGAGCCCCATGTAAGTGGCACCATCCGGCCAGCTGCACTGTTAGCCGCGCATGCTCTGCATGGGGGGGGGAAGTCCGGACATTTACAAATTCCCCCCGGACGCTATTTTTAGCTTAAAAAGCCGGACATGTCCGGGGGAATCCGGACGAACGGTAACCCTAGGGAATTGTAGCTGCTCTTCAGAAAAGGGGTGTGTGTGTGCATGTGCATGCTCTCTCGCTTAAGTGGCAGGGGATCTGGGCTCTGTCCCCACTGGTCCTAGGAAGATCCAGATTGCTTCTGGGGGCAACACAGAGAGAACCTAGATGCCTGCTGATTTGGTGCAATGTTCTCTGGCACGTACACTGAAGGGACCAGGGCTGAGGACGGAATGACACAGGGCGTTAGCCCTACCCTGGCTTCAGCCTACTGTGGAGTCCTGAGCAAGCCTCAGCAGACTCACTCGCTCTGTAAAGGGCTCCCTCTTTGAGAATGCTGCAGTCCCTCTGAGTGGGGAAGGTCACTGTGAACCCATATGTCCCTAAGAGGGATCATTGTTCCCCTGGGAGTCTGAAGAATGTGTCTCATGAACCACTGAAATTCTCCCTCCTTCTCAGGGTGTTTCCTTTCCCAATCCCAGGAAGTTGCTGGCCCCTTTGGTTCCTTCCTGAATAGCTCCACCCTCAGTGCTGGTGGGAACGAGAGCAAGAGGGAGGTGGCCTCTGCCGTGACGTTCCTCCTGCAGAGTGTGGAATTGGCTGCACTGACTGCTGCTTTGAAGTCACCAGAGAATACGACCCAGACTGTGACAACAGAGTCTATGGGTGAGGAGGATGGGAGGCTCCCACATCACCTGGTGGTGGCTGTGAGATAGTGGGTTATACTCTTCTCAATAAAGAACACCACTGCAGCCTCGCTGCCGCTCTCTCAGGGTTTATAACCCAGCAATGGGCGGCAGGTGATAGAACCATTGAGAGAGACTAGCTCCCGGCCCCTCCAGTTCCACCCCCCCTCTTCTGCTGGAGCCCAGAGCAACCCGCCCCCATCCCCGCGCTACCCCAGCCCTGGAGCACCAGGTGGGCAGCACAGCGGGAGCACCCCCAGCCCTGGAACGCCGGGCAGCCGGAGCGTCCCCAACTCCAGAGCTGGGCGGATGGGCAGATAGTATGACATGGCATGGCCCCGGCCCCAGCACCCGCAGCCCTGGGCCTTGTGAGCACCAGCCCCAGCCTGCCTGCCTCAGCCTCTCAGCCACAGAAGAGCAGGAAGGGAACTGGAAGCAGGCAGGAGGGGACCTGGGGGCGGAGCATGGGCGGGGCCATGCCAGGCTGTTTGGGGAGGCACAGCCTTCCCCGGCCTATGCTACCCGCCACCCATAAACCCAGCCCTGGGGCTTTGCAGCAATGGCAGCTGCCTGAGAGGGTTTTAAAAGCAATGCCAATCTCCTGTC
>NW_020693133.1:0-3432 GCF_002925995.2 Terrapene triunguis
ACTGTTATGCATTGCATTCCCTTCCTGTTAGTTTTTTTTTTGCTTTTACAACCCCCCCTTTTGTACTACTAGTACAACAAACATTTTTAAATTTTTATTTGCATTAAATCTCGGAATTTAGATTTTACATTAGATGCTTTAACCTTAGGGGTTTTGATTGGATGTAATGACAATGCATGATGAGCATGGACATGAAAGGTATTACTATTATTACGTTTTTTACAACAACAATAACATACTTTTACACTAGCTAACAACAACACAAACAATAACATTTTTATAGTGATAATATGATGGGGTTGTTGTACAATTCTAGTTATATAACACAATACATTATACTTAGTACATAAGGTGGATACTTTATAAGCTGTTTGAAAGGCATACTTTTTAACTTGATATATATTTTGAAGCATGTGAATTTGCCCTTGTACTTTAGAGATTTTTTGAACCTTTGGTAACAGTGAAAGCAAATTTTGAAATTGATTAGGTACTAAACTAGTTTAATTAAAGGGTATTTGGAACCTAAGGACTACTTGCAAAATTTTATTTGCAGGCCAGTAAATAATATGATTGCCTGCAGTGGTAATGAGATTAAAATGTATGTTTTGCAATGTGGTGGCTTTAACATACACACAGCTATTATTAGCTTGAAAAAAATAAGTGTTTTGTCAGGGTAGTTTTTTGTTTTCTACCCTTTCAGCAAACGTAGTTATGAAGAGTAACAACTTTTTTTGGCTTTGGTTTACGGATACACTGAAGCTGTGGGGGTTGTAACGGCTAAAATGTTTATTGACTTTTTAACCCCATTCAAATGTTAGATGTAATTCCAGGAGCACTGACTAAAAATTGATTGGGCATACCAGGAGGTTTAATTTCCCAGATGTCTTGGTGAATTACCCAATCCCACATGCATTTTTCCCATGGACCCGGCAGGATTTGGTATGTGGGAGCCCACACACCCCCCAACCGGTCCATATGCTTGGAAGGAGCACTGAGAATGTTTGCACTTTTACCCAGAAAGTTTTTAAGTATGTTTTTATGGCCACAGATTAGATGGTACTTTTGATGTGTCTGTAAGGGCAGTGGGCCAAGCCTGATGCTTAAGATTATTTTGAATGGCCATTAGCTGGTTATTTAGGAAATTCTGAATTTTTGAACATGCTAGATTTCACTGCAATGCCTTTTCAGCCTTAGTGATATTTAATACCATTTTTGTTAGCAACTTTTGGGTTATAGAACTAAGGGCGGAAATAACATGTAACTTACCAACTTTAGCCTGTACCTGGGTTAGCTGTGCTTTAGAAACAAGGCCAATGGCCTTTTTTAGTTGCCCCAATTTTTTATTATGTTTTTGGTTTTTAAAAATATTTTAAACTGCTGCTGCACTTTTGGCTTTTTTTCAAAGGGATTTGGTTAAGTTTTTTTTTTTTTTTTTTAGAGGAAATAACCCAAGCCCTTTGTTGTGCTAATTTAATGGCAGCTTTTTTTGAACAATTTGGGTATGTAGAGGTAATTTGGAAACTGGATAAGGGCAATGAAAATTTAACAGTTTCTAGTGTAGTGTTAATTACAGTTTATTGATATTTTAATACATTTTTTTTTGGTGTAGTACTATACCACATTTGTTGGTTGAACACCTTTATGTACTTCCGGGAGGCATTGATATTAATTGCAATAAGGTACAGGTTACATTATTAGTTACTGGAATAATTTTTATGCAGGTAAAATTTTCAGTGGCAAAACAAACTTTGGGTATTTGTTTAATTGTTTACTAATTGGGTGACCAAACAACAATAAGGGCCTTTTTTATTTAACACAGTGCAAATTTCAGGAACATTTGCTATAGAACCCATTAATTGCAATTACAGATTTTTTGGGTTTACTGGTAGTGATATTATATACTTTTATTTTTACTGATTTATTTAATTGTTTGCTTATATGGGATATTTTGAACCTTAAAAATATTTTTTTTAAACAATACTTAAATAAATTACTAAAGTGTGAAGGCTTTAGTTATTGGTTTTATTAAATATATGGCATTGTTTGTATTTGGATGTATTACAGGGGTAATAGTGTAATGGGGGAGATGGCAGGGGCAATGGCAACAAGGTGCCTTTGGTACTTATTATTTAAAATTTAATTAGGGAGGGCAATACACGCTGAAGGACTTATCCAAAACACAGGGTGCAGCCTGTAGAATAAACCCCAAAATTCAATTAATACCACGTTTCCAAGCATGGGTTTTACAAGTTTTTTTCTGCCAGTGTATAATTTTTTGTTTTTTTACCAGGGTTAGTTTTTAATGTTTTTTGTAGTTAGGAATTTTTGGACTTTGTGGTTTTAATGAAGCAAGTGTTTTTTTTTTGTTTTTGTTTTTTTGGAAACAAAAAGTGTGGTTTAGCATTATACAGGGGAGAGGTTACTAGCACATTACCCTGTAATGGTTTTGCTTCTTTTAGGAAAATTTAAAGGCACAGTAGGTTTGTCAGTGGACAAGGGAGAGGTTACTAGCACTTTACCTTGTTTTTTTTTTTTTTCCTGCTGTCCAGAAGACACAGCAGAGTTAGAAGGAGAAATAGGCTTATTAGTTAGAGAGTCCTCCCGAGGTGGAGGGTTTTTTTACAGTGAGAAACATGGGTTTAGGCAGGTAGTTTTTGGCACTTTACAGCGGTGTTGGTGGTTAACAGGACTTGGAAAGGGCCTTTCCAGCATGGAGCCAAAGCAGTTTTTTGTTGATGGACTTTACGTAGACTTAGTTTTTTTGTTTTAATGAACGGCAGGGCTGCTAGGGTTTTTGGGTAGCACTTTTTTTATCTGTGAGAAAAGAAACCTAACATATTTCATTAATGCCTGACAGTGTTTTGCAGATTTTATAGTTGCTTGGGCACATTCAGGCCCCCCTTTTCTTGGCTGTCAGCCAAGTCTTAGCTGTGGGTAGTATTTTTGGATGGGGCCAGCGTTTTATTTTTGGACTGAGCTTGCTAGTTATTTTTTTTCTCAGTTAACTTTTTTTTTTATTTCCCCTTCTTGGCTTTTTTTAACCTACAAAGGAAACTTTTATTTTTTACTTATACACCTTTTTCCAACAATGAACATATACACATTGCCATTATACAGTACATTAGTTTTATTATTTAATGTATGCCATGTACACCCTTCCAGTAAAATAACTTATTACAGAGCTTTGGAGCAACAAACTAGGACAAGCACACCCACTTTTGAGGAGTTTACTTGGTACAACCTTTGGTGTTTAATAGCTTTTCTTTTTTCCCAGCCCTCTGGCTAGAAATTTGAGGTAGCCAGAAGGATTTCATGGGCAATATGGGGAGTGGGTTAACCTTTTATGTTTTTGCTTCCAAAGACTGTTGGTATGCAAATTTTAACAACAATTTTTTTAATTAAAAAAATTTGACCAATGAAGTTTTTTTTTTT
>NW_020693133.1:3532-11376 GCF_002925995.2 Terrapene triunguis
TTCAATTAAAAAAATCTGGCCAATGAAGTTTTTTTTTTTTACATAAGCAAATGTATTAGACTTTAGTATATTACATTTTCCTGATTTATTTAAACACTTTGTATTTTAAGTTGAATAAAACAAGTATTTGCTTTTTGATTTAACCCTTTTATTTAATTTTGAACTAGACTGTTTTATGAAAATATTAAACCCAACAATTCTGGCCACAAGACAAACCCCACAAGACAGAACAAAGAACACAAAAAGAATTCCTATTGTACCAGTAAATGCATGGTACGTTGAATGCTGTTCAGCTGGCATCCGTTTTCTCTGATGATCTGAAAGACAAAAGAACAGAGGTCTACCCCTTCTGGGTAGTCAGTCATTGCTTAATATATTTCCTTTATATACACATACTTTTATTGATTTTAGGCAAAACAGAGAGGAATTACCCCATATTTCCTTGTATTTGTTTTATAGGCAGCCCCGGTTTCAGTGGCTTCTACCTTATTAGTTAGAAAATTGCATTAATACAGATGCTTTTTGGCTTGCTTCCAGATCCAAAGCTATCCACAGCTTAAAGATTTTTACTTAAAAAGGGACACAATTAACTTTTCCAGACTTTTGATTGCCTTTTACTTTTAACTCCTGCTTTTAAACACCCAGTGATCTGAAAGAGACAACACAACCTATATTGATAGGTTTGCATTTCTTTTACCTCTGCTACAATATACACTGCACATGTTCTGGGGAAAATGCACATCCTATCCACAATTCAATTTCCACAACACTAGCCACATTAATTTCTACACAAGGTGTAACTGTTTTTTTTGTGCTTACAAAATTTCCATGCACCCCTAGTAAAGTGACAGCTCGACCACACAGAGCCAGGGGCACTGTCCTTCTCTCTCTTTACCAGATCTTTTATCTGCTATTTTGTTACCCCAAAACAAATTCAAATCTTTTATTCTCCTGGCTTTGACTACCCTGCTGCAGCCACAACCTTTGGTCTTTAGTTAAAACATTTTAAATCTTGTAAAGCATTAAGTTACCTTAAGGATTAAATGCTAAATACCATATTAAACAACACTAGTTTCCTGTGTTTGGCAAAAGTATTCTTGGTTTTTTTTACATGTTTAAACAATACCAATTTATCTTAAACTTATAAAACACAGATCCCACAAAAACCAATAATTTATTTGTCCCGGTGCCTGGTTTTTTAGTACCAGGCGCAAGGGAGTTAAGTCGGAATGTTAAAAGATCCGGATTCGGGCCAATCAGTGCCCAGGGCTGGCCAATCCTGGGTGCAAAGCTGCAACAAGCGTCTTTGACATTTTTTTTTGAACACCGGGTAAAGGCCATTTACTTAACATATAATTCAAAGGGCTATTCTTAGAGGGTTTTACCAGAGACCCACCCATCTGCCTGCTGACACTCTAACAGAGAATTACACAGAGAACAGAGGGAATTATGGCCTAATAGGATTCTATTACAGGAATTTTTACTAATACTGACCGCTACAGGGGACGGGACAGAAGGATCCCAATTCGACCTCAGAGCTTCATCGCACGCGATGGCTTCCACTCTGAGGAATTACGAATGAGAGGCTTAGTTTTGTTTACACACCTAACGCCCAAATGTATAAGACAGAAATTCATTAACCGGAGTCGCCAGTAACTGTTACCGAAATATTGGGTCCACCTAGCTGAGAGCCAATAACAGCCAGACAGGGATAAGGAAAAGTTGCTTTATTTTGTAGAAGAAAGGAGAGCCTTGGTACAAAGACTTTGTTTTACACACATTTTACCATTTTAATTATTATCCTGGGGATTTGAAATTCTCATGCTTATAATTACTTACTCCTTTTCTTCCACTATGCCCTCAAAGTTTCCAACCTGTTTTCCAATTTCTCTATTTATTGCCTGCCCACTTGGGCCCGATTCTGCTTTTTTCGCTGAACCGTCCCTTTCATGGGCACCGGCTTTTTTTACTACCAATTTAGATAGGAGGGTGGGCTTTTTAACTAGCCCCCACCCTTCCTGGTCTTTTTTTTTTTTAAAAAATTTTTACTTACAAGGCTACCCGAGTTTTTCCTCGTGAGACTTGCCACTTGGGCAAAACGCATGGCCCATTGGCGTTTAACTATTTAATTTTCCTTTGTGGCAAACACACTGCTGTTACAGCATATACTGAGCACAAATGGTTAAATTTTGACAAGTCCCTGAAGGACCAGTACTTGCTTAGCCAGTGCTTTTTTTTTTTGGCCTGGAAGTCCTGTCTCAAGGCTTGCAACTTGCCCTGGGCTTAGGTTTGAGTTGCTGCCTGGTTATGATCTATGCTTTTAATTGCTTAATTTTAGTTATTAAATACACAATTCTTCCCTTTTCTTCAACTTTTTTATTGCCCAGTCCTGCTACGACTGGGGTAGATTCACCTGATACCCTTCCCGGTCAACCGGGGTGGAGAGAGGAATGCTAAATCCCTCTTCGGTTCTCAGACTTACTGCGGCTGAGAGTAGGCACACTTTCATACTCACACACGTACGTCCAGACTGGCCACGTCTGTGTATAACGTTGAGAGAAGGTGCTGTGCAATCTCCAACTTGCTTCCTCTCTTGGGAGGGCAGTTCTTTTACACCCTGAGGTCTCCTGGGGCGTTTTTTAGTGATTCCAGTCCAGGCCGGCTGCCTGTGGCTTCTTCAGCGTCCCCAAACCACACCAGCTCCAGGGTTGCAAAGGCAGACTGTTGGATCTTACTGGACAGTTAAGCTTTGCAAATGTAATCTCAGCACTGTAACTTGTATTGCCTTTGGTTTGACTATGTTTATATTTTTTTCACAGCCAGCTGGGGCCAAAAGCAGTTTTTCTTTGTACTTAGCCTGGTCTGCATTGATTCTTGACCTTGAACGCAGATTAACTTTCTCTTTATCTCTGGACCAAGCTGAATTTCAAATTAACCCGTTCCTTTTCTTAATAGACAAATTGCTCCCATTGTGTGTCAGAGGCTTTTTGGTGATTAAAAGCTCCTCTGAGATGTATGATTTTATCTAGATTGAAGGTACCTTCTAGTGGGCATTGTTTAGATGAATTTTTACGCGTGTAATGATTTCAATTCTCTAAATACCTGCAGGTTTTAGGACCATAATGTATGTACATGAAATAAGCTGGGGTACCCTTAGGGGGTGAGAGGGAATTCTTAGACTGTCCCCCACCCATTTTCCAATCACACACACAGGGAGGAGGATGCCCTGTCCGCTCTAGGGGCACATAAACTAAGGATCTCTTCCTTCAGGGTACTCACACAGGAGAGGCTAACGAGGATGGCCACGACCCTTCTACACCTCCCTTCAGCAAAGAGCGTCGGCTAGTCTCAGAGAGACGGCGCCGCTCACTCTGTTGCATCCAGTGAGATGATCAGACTGTCAGTGGCTCACACAGAGAGGAAAAGGGGAGGGAAGATGGGTTTACACACTCCTAGACCCAGGTAGCCTCCTCGCCGGACGATGCTAGGCAGAGTTAGCCCACCGTGGGTTGGATTTTCTAAAAGATCCTTTAGTTACCGGGCTTGCGTTAGAGTAGTTCTGGTCACGAGCCAAAAGACTTCGCAGAGTACTCTGGGCGTTTTTCGGTAACACTCAATTCACACTGGTGTACACACACACACACACACACACACACCAAGGCCTTATTCCAGGTACTATTTCCAAGTACCTCCAGGTACTATTTCCAAGTACCTTGATGCATTACTCGAGGCGGTAAAAACCCCTCCTGTTGAGGCGGTAACAACCCCTCAACACCGGTGCATACCTATGCACCTCGCATATGCATACAGGGGGCGGCAACAATTCCCCTAAGCCGCTCAGCATCTGACCTTGCTGCACAGTCAATAAGTTTGGATGGCGTGAGCCCAACAGGGACAGACGGCCCCACGGACAGTTTTCCTTCGACACCCCAATAGAGATTTCAAAAGGTCTCCTACCTTTATTGTGGCGCCATGGGGTTCGAAGGGGAACGATCCGTAGCAGTTGCCGGTACCTCTGCGGGCGTTGCCATCCCGGACGAGCCCCCAAATTGTCGGAGAAAAACAGAGTTTTCACTATTTGTTTGGGTACAGCAAGTTAGATGCTTTATTAACTTTTACAATTGCGTAGAGGGAGAGAGCTAAACAGGTTTTTTAACAGGTAAACAATTACAGCAAGCATTTATACCTTTTGTTACAGACAATAATGAGCAACAGCTGCATTTTGTTTATACATAGGTTATTTTGATATTTTGTTTTGCTCACTAATGTAGACTTAGTCTACATTCCATATTATTTACACAAGGTTGCAACAACTTTTTACAGTTTTTTTTTACTTGCCTTACACATTTTTTGCTTTTACAAATTTTGCATTATTAGGGTTACAGTTAGCCTGACTTTTGCTAACGAACTGTTATGCATTGCATTCCCTTCCTGTTTTTTTTTTTTTTTTTTTGCTTTTACAGAGGGGACTCCCTTCCCCACTACTGCCTCAGGCTGGGAGAGATGTCAGCTGATCTCCTCCATCTTCCACCCCATCATTATGCTCTGTCCCCCCTCATCCTCTCTCCTGCCTCCACCTCCCCGAGATCCCCACTCCCTGTACCCCTAAATCTGCCTCTTGCTCGCCCAGTGCCCTACTGCCCCTCACTCTCCCCATCCCCCTTTCACCGGGTCTCTGCTGCTTCTCACAGTGCTCTGTGCTCTGACCAGCCCCCTGAACCCAGCAGTGGAAGCCAGTGTGCCTGTGGGCGGGGCTTCAATCCCATTGAAAACAGTTGGCGATGGCAGCCATCTTTACTAAGGGCAGACTCATGCTTCCCCATGCAGATATAGACCATAGGGCCATGGTGACCACATTGCTGCTTCAGCCCCATTGACAGTAATAGGAGATGGCAGCCATTTTGAATAAGGGACAATTGAGGTGTGGCCCCTTCTGTCATGTTTTCATGAGACAGAAAATAAAGCAACTCCCCCTCCCCCCAACTCGCTAGAGTCGAGATAAAATTGTGAACGTTGCAGAAAAACCAGAGGCGTTGGCCGTACTGCGCGCAGCAGGGCCCGGAGTCATGGCTACTGTATCTCCACCAAAGGATACATTTAAGCCGAGCTGCCTTATGACCCGGCTCTGTGGCTGGCATCTGGCAGGATTTACCTGCCCTCAGGCCCAGGCAGTTCAATGAAAATGCCCCCGTTACTTGCTCATTCTCTCACCGCACCTGAAGCTGGGCCAGACCACACGACCCAGGGGAGACCCATTCCTGCCCCCGATGGCAACACACTGGAACCAAACCAAAGCCAAACACTAAGGGGCAAATTCTCCCCTGACACAACCCCATTGCCTCCAGGGAGTTACCCCAGGGGAGAATTTAGCCCTTGGTATAGAAGGAACATGGCATGGCTGGGAATGATTGAGAACAGCCCAGCCCAGCGGCCGTGGACGGGTGAACGTCTGGGCTGTTTGTCACTCCACTCCCCTGCCTGGGGCTGGGTCAGTGTCAGCCCTTTACAAGCCTGGTCTGGGGTGTTTGTTCCCCCCTTTACACGCTGAGCGCTCGTGCTGTGTGTTGTTTGGACAGGTTCATTGTCCCTGGAGGGGAGACCAGACAAGAACTTCTCCTGTGCTCCCTCCCCTGGGGCCTGCTCCCTGGGACGGGAGGGGGCAGCTTTCACCAGCTGAACATTTCTAATCCCACCACTGAGCCACTGGAGGATGGAGCTGAGGACAAAGCCAGGGGCAACCCTGCCGTAAGCCCTGGGGCTGGACTAGCTGGGAGCGAATATGGATTTTCCAGCTCTGACCTGTGTGATTCCATGAACCTCCAGCCCTGCTGGTAAGAGGGGAATAAATCCAGCCGGAGCAGCTCTTCCCTCCTCCCCACCAGAACGGCTCAGGGGCAGAGCAGAGTGTGGGCTGCTGTGACTGTAACCCTGGCCACCGTCTCTCACCTCCCAGAGGAGACCCCCAGGGATGTGGTTACCATAGTGATGGCGGGGACAGAAGGGACCGACACTGATACGGAGAGAGGAGCCAAGTCCACCAGAGACCCACTGCCTTGGCTGCCATGGTGCTAACACAACCCATGGCCCAAACCAGCAAGGGAGAAGAGAGGCGGGAAATGCAGCCACCTCCCTGCAGTGCAAGGAAATGCTACGAGCCAGCCATGTCAGACGGAGACCGTGCGTTGGTGCTGGGCTCACCAACAGATTATGTAATGCATGTGTGGAGCATCTCAGCCTGGGTAATCTCCTCCTTCGGTGAATCCCCTGTACACAAAGCCCCTTAGACCATTGGTTCCTTGCCCACTGTTCATCCTACAGCAACTGTGAACTCTCTGTTTCTGGCTATTTAAGGCCCTTAGTGGGG
This sequence comes from Terrapene triunguis, assembly GCF_002925995.2. Lineage (NCBI taxonomy): Eukaryota > Metazoa > Chordata > Testudines > Emydidae > Terrapene > Terrapene triunguis. The sequence goes on from NW_020693133.1 coordinate 9,897, forward strand.
GCTCTGTGGCTACCCCCCCCTCGACCAGTCACAATCTCACAATCAGCAGCAATTTAGTGTCACCTCTTGAAACAGACTCGAACCTCCTGCTTCTCCTTGTGTCAGTGTAAGAAGTCCGGACTCACCCCGCGGCAACCCCGGCTGGGGAAGGTCTGTCTCCAGAGCTGGGAGGCCAGCACCACGGACAGCGCAGTGCAGGCCAGCTTTAGGCCTGGTCTACACTACGAGTTTAGGTCGACTTTAGCCGCGTTAAATCGAATTAAGCCTGGACACGTTCACACGACGAAGCCCATTCTTTCGACTTAAAGGGCCCTTTAAACCGGTTTCTTTACTCCACCTCCGACGAGGAGATTAGCGATAAAATCGGCCTTAGGGGGTCGGAATTGGGTTAGTGTGGACGGAAATCGACGCTATTGGCCTCCGGGAGCTATCCCACAGTGCTTCATTGTGACCGCTCTGGACAGCACTCTCAACTCAGATGCACTGTCCAGGTAGACAGGAAAAGCCCCGCGAATGTTTGAATTTCATTTCCTGTTTGCTGAGCGTGGAGAGCACAGGTGACCACGCAGAGCTCATCAGCACAGGTAACCGTGATGGAGTCCCAGGATCGCAAAAGAGCTCCAGCATGGACAGAACGGGAGGTATGGGATCTGCTCGCCATATGGGGAGATGAATCAGTGCTGGCTGAACTCCGAAGCAGTAAACGAAATGGAAAAATATTAGAAAAGGTCTCCAAGGCCATGAAGGACAGAGGCCATAACAGGGACGCACAGCAGTGCCGCGTGAAAATTAAGGAGCTAAGGCAAGCCTACCACAAAGCCAGAGAAGCAAACGGAAGGTCTGGGGCTGAGCCGCAAACATGCCGCTTCTACGCGGAGCTGCATGCCATTCTAGGGGGTGCAGCCACCACTACCCCAACCGTGTGCTATGAGTCCCTCACTGGAGACACACACAGGGAAGCGGGTTCGGGGTACGAGGAAGATGAGGATGAAGATAATGTAAATAGCTCACAGCAGCAAGGAAGCGGAGAAACCGGTTTCCCCAACAGCCAGGATATGTTTATCACCCTGGACCTGGAACCAGTAACCCCCGAACTCACCCAAGACCCTGGGGGCACACAGGGGACCTCTGGTGAGTGTACCTTTGTAAATATTACACATGGTTTAAAAGCAAGCGTGTTTAATGATTAATGATTAATTTGCCCTGGCAATCGCGGCCAGTACAGCTACTGGAAAAGTCTGTTAACGTGTATGGGGATGGAGCGGAAATCCTCCAGGGACATCTCCAGAAAGCTCTCCTTCATGTACTCCCAAAGCCTTTGCAAAAGGTTTCTGGGGAGGGCTGCCTTATCCCGTCTGCCATGGTAGGACACTTTACCACGCCAGGCCAGTAGCACGTAGTCTGGAATCATTGCATAACAAAGCATGGCAGCGTATGGTCCCGGTGTTTGCTGGCATGCAGACAACATCCATTCCTTATC
>NW_020693134.1:0-1979 GCF_002925995.2 Terrapene triunguis
ACTGGGTAAAGAAACGGGGGCAGGTTCAGCTTTTCTGTCCACAAACTGAAAAGTCACTGGTTGCCCTGCTCACTCAGGAACCTAGCTTTCAAAGCCTCCCAGATGCACAGGGCGTCCCGCTGGGATCTTCTAATGGCCCGGCTGTCTGGCTGGACGTAATCAGCAGCCAGGCTATTTGCCTCTAGCTCCCACCCCGCCATAAAGGTCTCCCCCTTGCTCTCACACAGATTGTGGAGCACACAGCAAGCTGCAATAACGATGGGGATATTGGTTTCACTGAGATCACAGCGAGTGAGTAAGCTTCTCCATCTCCCTTTGAGACGGCCAAAAGCACACTCCACCACCATTCTGCACTTGCTCAGCCGGTAGTTGAACAGTTCTTTTTCTGTGTCCAGGGCGCCAGTATAGGGCTTCATGAGCCAGGGCATTAGCGGGTAGGCTGGGTCCCCGAGGATGACTGTAGGCATCTCCACATCCCCAAGAGTTATTTTGTGGTCTGGGAAGTAAATACCTTCCTGCAGCCGTCTAAACAGACCAGAGTTCCTGAACACGCGAGCGTCATGAACCTTGCCCGGCCATCCGACGTAGATGTTTGTAAACCGTCCCCGATGGTCCACCAGTGCTTGCAGCACCATTCAAAAGTAGCCCTTTCTGTTAATGTACTGGCTGGCCTGGTGGTCCGGTCCCAGGATAGGGATGTGAGTCCCATCGATAGCCCCACCGCAGTTTGGGAATCCCATCGCGGCAAAGCCATCTATGATGACCTGCGCGTTTCCCAGGGTCACTACCTTTGGGAGCAGTACCTTCACGATTGCCTTGGCTACTTGCATGACAACAACCCCCACGGTAGATTTGCCCACACCAAAGTGGTTCGCGACTGACCGGTAGCTGTCCGGCGTTGCAAGCTTCCAGAGGGCTATGGCCACTCGCTTCTGGACAGTCAGGGCTGCTCGCATGCGGGTGTCCTTGCGCTTCAGGGCAGGGGACAGCAACTCACAAAGTTCGAGGAAAGTCCCCTTCCGCATGCGAAAGTTTCGCAGCCACTGGGATTCATCCCAGACCTGAAGCACTATACGGTCCCACCAGTCCGTGCTTGTTTCCCGGGCCCAGAATCGCCGTTCAACTAAATCCACATGCCCCATTGCCACCGTGATGTCCTGGGCGCTGGGGCTCGTGGTTTCTGACAGCTCTGTGCCACTCTCCGACTTCAGGCTCTCACGGCGGTGCCGTAGCCTCCTCGCCCGATTTCTCTGCATCTGCCTCAGGGAAAGGTGTATGATAAGCTGCGAGGTGTTGAGAACGGCCACAAGTGCAGCGATGGTCGCAGCGTGATCCATGATCGCAGTGCTGTGGCGTCCGCGCTCTCACTGACCAGAAAAGTGCGCGAACTGATTTCCCGCCGGCGCTTTCATGGAGGGAGGGAGGGCGTTAGTGACGGACGGATGACGACAAATTTTTTTTACCCAGAAGGCATTGGCGGCTCGACCCAGAATTCCGATGGGCAGCGGGGACTGCGGGAACTGTGGGATAGCTGCCCACAGTGCACCGCTTCCAATATCGACGCTCGCCCCGTTAGTGTGGACTCACAAAGTCGAATTACTGTCCTTAGTGTGTCCTTAGTGTGGACACACACGTTCGACTTTGCAATATCGATTCCACATATTCGATTTAAGTAAAATCGAATTACCCTCGTAGTGTAGACATACCCCTAGATGCGGTTTACATGGGCTTGAATCTATTTACCTCAGCTGAATGACTTTTGTTTTACATTGGTTTAAATTAGAGGGGAACCTGCACAGTTGACTTGAATGAACTTTTCATAGAATCAAGTATTTTAAGGTGAGTAGAGGCCTTTAGGATAATCCCATCTGTAGAATCTCAGCTGGTGGTTCCTGAATGAAACCCAGCAAGTTCAGCTGAACATGAGGATATTTTTCAGAGAGATATCCCATCTCTCTGGAAGGTGTTCCCAGAGATAG
>NW_020693135.1:0-2987 GCF_002925995.2 Terrapene triunguis
CCATGTCAGGAGGGGAACAGATTGAGCCTCCCACCTGATATTTCACATCCGTAACACATCCTTTGTCCCTCCAGTCCATGGAGTCAGGCACTTTGCTGCCAGGCCGTGGCCTGTAGGTGGAATTCCGGTCAGGTCGGTGGGGAATTTTCACTCCAGTTAACAAAGCAGCCACTTCCTCGCTGGTCTAGTTAAAAGAACACACACACCCCTTCAGACTGACGTCCCCTTCGATGTACAGACTGGCCCCGAACACCGGGGACATTCGGATACAAACTCTGCGGCTCAGGTTCAACTCTTGTTCATTGATACAGTGTTTTCCTTTATGCAGTGAAAACTATGAGCACGCCTAAATGCTGGGGATCAGCCTGGCTGTAGCTTTGTTTGCTGGGAACTCTGGATTCTGTGATTCTTCACATGCTAATCCTCCTCTCCCAGTACATTGCTGGGGATAGAACCCAGGACTAGCGCTGTCGGAAAGTTTTCGGGGGGGGCGGGGGGGGCGCTGAAAAATACATATTTGGGTTGACTGAAACATTGTGTGAATTCACCTTGAATTTGCAAAATTATTTCAGCAGGGGAAAAAAATTCAAAACTAGTCAAAATGTTTGGATTCAAAATGACTTTTTAGTTCAAATTTTACTTCGATTTTATTTATTTATTTTATAAAAGAGGTAAAACAATCTAGAAAACTAAACAAAACGTGTTGTCCGACCCTAAATGAATTGTTTTAATCTTTTTTTCATTTCATCATTGCTATTTCAGGTCCATCTGAAACTAACTTTTGATTGATTGATTGATTTTTCAGCCCCCAAACCAAAAAAATCTCTTATTCACAAAGCTCTACCCAGGAGCATCAGCATTGCCAAGACTCTTGATTTTATTGAGAGTGTCACAATATCTGATGTTTTCCTTAAAGCACCAATGTGGGGGGGTCGTGAGATTGCACAAGAATTTCAGCTTTTTTTTTTTAAAGTTTCCATCTCTTGTATAGCTGTGGAGAACTGCAGGAAAACATCTCTCTTAAAAGGCAAAACCCAGAGGCAAATAAAAAGAGCCCCCAAACTTAGACTTTTTTTAAATCCCAGGATTTTTAAGCCCCCCATGATTTTAGGCGCCTGACTCCTAAATTCTGAATGCTTGGCGTTGGCAGTAACGGGATCTGGAGCACAAGCCCCTGCAATTTCAGTTAAAGGATCAAATTCTTTAACCAGCAACAACCTAGCAGACAGTTTATGTGTTATTCCACACGTGACATTTCTCATGGGGATAAGGGAGGGTGGCAGACACAGTAAGGTAGAGAAGCAGGAACCTACGGGAATGAGAGTCCCACACTTTTGACCTCACATGTACTGTATGTGGAAGATCACGCTGCTTGGAGGATGCCATTTGATACAGAAACATGCTGGGGGGGAGGGGGTCACCCCAGCAGTGGGCTAGCAGGGGGTGGAGCACCTGCACTTAAAAAAATCAGGACTACCCCCCGATGGCAGATTTCCCACACACATCCCTGACCCAAACAAGTAGAACAGAGATTTGCACAGCTCTCGGGAGTGGTGGGCAGGTTGCTGCTGGAGGACGCAGAAGTGTGCTGTGGATTGTGGGCCTACCTCTGCAGGGCTCATACTGACCCTGGATTGGCTGGAGCTTATTCTGCCCCTGATTCAGTTACATTCTCTGGCCACGGCAGCCCCAGGGAAATACTGATAATTCCCAGATGCCCAGTCACTTGGTCTGTAGCAATATTTTTTTTTAAACTTACCATGTCTGCCAGGTGGTTCATGCCCAGGTCATAGGAATGCAGCCCCAGTGAGTGCTCGAGGTTATGCAGCATAACGAGCTTGAGGTTCTTTTCCCAGGTCATGCGCCGTTCCCCTTCCTCTTTCTGGAACCAAAGCACAGCCCCCACGTTACTATGCAGTAGCCCAGAGGAAACCATCTCCAGTATAAATAGGTTATAGTTCTACAGCACTTTTTTATCCCTCAGGAACCCACAGTATTCTTGCCAGCAAGTTAAAGAAGTATGGGCTGGATGAATGGATTATAAGGTGGATAGAAAGCTGGCTAGATCGTCGGGCTCAACGGGTAGTGATTAATGGCTCTATATCTAGTTGGCAGCTGGTATCAAGCAGAGTTCTCCAAGGGTCGGTCCTGGGGCCGGTTTTGTTCAATATCTTCATTAATGATCTGGAGGATGGCGTGGACTACACCCTCAGCAAGTTTGCAGATGACACTAAACTGGGAAGAGTGGTAGATACGCTGGAAGGCAGGGATAGGATACAGAGAGATCTAGACAAATTAGAGGATTGGGCCAAAAGAAATCTGATGAGGTTCAACAAGGACAAGTGCAGAGTCCTAAATTTAGGACGGAAGAATCCCATGCACTGCTACAGACTAGGGACCGAATCGCTAGGAAGCAGTTCTGCAGAAAAGGACCTGGGGGTTACAGTGGACGAGAAGCTGGATATGAGTCAACAGTGTGCCCTTGTTGCCAAGAAGGCTAACGGCATTTTGGGCTGTATAAGTAGGGGCATTGCCAGCAGATCAAGGGATGTGATCATTTTCCTCTATTCGACATTCATGAGGCCTCATCTGGAGTACTGTGTCCAGTTTTGGGCCCCAAACTACAAGAAGGATGTGGAAAAATTGGAAAGAGTTTCGTGAACAATGTCACCTGGCTCTAATATATCCCAAACAAAACGCGCTTTAAAAAATCAGCTAACCCCCTGGGATGGTTTAGGCAAGGTGGAGGATACATACAGGGCCCAATGTTCATTAAAACTGAATACACTTCTGAAAGCAGAGAGCGCTTTGCAATCTCCAGGAGAAGAGCAGGAGGCAGCATTCTCAGTGAGAGCTGGCATAGGACTGGCATGCTAAGATCCCGGATACCTGCTGACCTGAGGGGAGATGGTGACGGAAATCCCCCTCCCCCACTTTAAGCCCACAGCTGCACAGAGCCCACCTTGTGGCTGTATTGCTTGCCATAG
>NW_020693136.1:0-2589 GCF_002925995.2 Terrapene triunguis
CTCTCCTCCGCAGCCACACCACTGCTTGGGCAGTGTGGCTTGCACCCAGGGCCGGCTTTAGGAAGTGCGGGGCCCAATTCGAACAGTTTCGACGGGGCCCCTGCAGGGATGACTTAAAAAAAAACACTTAAAAAAAACCCCTCTCATTTCTTCCATGTATTATTTACTTTCCATGACTATATAAATAATAACAAAATTATATATTACATACATTGCATCATATATTATAAATATCAAGTTCATTAAGAGGAACTTTATTGTACACCTCACCTATATGTTTTTAAAACTTTATCTTCCTTGCTTTTTGTTTGACAAAATCTTTCAGTATATTGCCTAACTCTAAGCTCTTCATTACTTCGCATTCAATTGACATGATTGCCAAATTGTTTAATCGGTCTTCCTGCATTGTTGATCGCAGATACGTTTTAATTAGATTTAGCTTCGAGAAGCTCCTCTCTCCTGAGGCTACAGTTACCGGAATAGTCAGGAAGATTCGAATTGCTATAAATTTGGGAATGCTGTTGATCGGTTATTGTATGCAAGAAATGCAACCCTTTCACTCAGGTTGGGTTTGCTTCCAGCTAGAGTCCTTGGGGCCTGTTCCCATCGCAGCGGTCCCCAGGTCCCCAACTTCCACCTTTGGGACACACGCCTCTGTGCACCCCAGGGCAGGCCCTGCCCCCTGCTGACCTGCAACTTCCTGGCAGTCAGCAGCTGTGGTGGCCTCCTTGCTACAAGGTGGTACATCCCTCTCCCCCAGGGAGATGATTAAGGGACAGGAGCTGGCTTCGTCCAGCCCCTCCTTCTGGAACTTCCCTTGAGCCCTGGGGCTACAGGAACTGGCTACAACCAGCTCTGCCCCCTTTACTGCATCCTTTACTGCTGCAGAGGAATCTAAGAGACACTTTTGGTGGAGCTAGATGAAAACCACAATCCCCAGGGACAGCAACAGGCTGGAAGACTAGACTGAACCCACCACCCAGCCTAGTCCATCCCAGAGCCCAGGACTGAGGGCAAATGTCCCTCCTCCCCCAGGCCACCTGCTTCTACTCCTGGCCTCTCCCAGCGCCACCAGCGATTCTGTGTGGCAGCATCAGGCAGGATTTCAACTGGACCCCCCCCCCGCTAAATTCACCCGTTTTGCGATCACTCTGCACCAAGAGCACCTTCCTTCCCTGCCCTAGAGCTGCTGGATGGCTAGAAAGCTGAGCTGGACATTTGATTGATCTGGAATATTATCGTGCCCCCCCAAAAAAACCCTTAATGTCCACACAGCTTTGGGGGGCTATTCCTCCCCCCAAAGCCAGTCTATTTTATTGTTGCAGGGCAAACGAAGGAGCCAGAGTTTAATGGAAATATTCAGCCCCTACCGTGGTCTTGCAGTAGGGGAAGCAGAGTTGATGGGAAGGGAACTGGTTTGGATAGGAGCCCCCGTCCCCCTCCTTTGCAAAATAATTTGGGGAGGGAAATCAGATCACTCCGTGCCTCAGTTTCCCCTCTCTCGGGGGGGGGGGAGAGATAAAAGTCTCAGCCTGACGTGTTGCAGACCTTTCGCATTCTCCCCTCTTGATGTTTTGATTTCCTTGTCCAAACCCCCCTCTCTCTCTTACCTGGAATTCACAGCACTAAGTACCGGTTTGGGGCTTTCTTCCTGGGTTTATTGGGTTACATGATCCCGAGTTTAGTTTTGAAACAGACACAGGCAGGCACAAACTCACCCTCAAACAGCAACACCACCGAAACCCACAAAACCAACCAGGGCCGGCTCTGGCTTTTTCGCCGCCCCAGGCGAAAAAGCCTCCGGCCGCCCCCCCCCCCCCCCGGGGGGGGGGGGGGCCCGGCGCCGGGGGGGAGGGCGGCGAGCCCCGGCGGGGGCTCGGCTCCCCCCCCCCGGCGGCCAGAGCGCTGCGCCGCCGCCCCCCTCCAGGTGCCGCCCCAAGCACCAGCTTGGGTGCCTGGTGCCTGGAGCCGGCCCTGAAACCAACCCAATATTACAAACCTATGGGGAATCACGGGGTCAAACACTCACGGACCGAAGTCCCAGCAGCTGCTCAAGTGAGTGAGGTCCACTGCAGAGATTCCTGTTTCCCACTGGACAGGAAGCCCCCTCGGCGTCTCCTCCAGGTGAGTGCTGGGGGGAGGGGAGGGGAAGGCTGCAAAGCACATGTGCCTTCTCCCCCCTCGCCCCCTGACCTGCAACAGCCTCCGCTGCCTCTGCCTCTGCCTCAGCTTCAGCCCTCTGCCGGCCAGCGCAGCATCCCTGGCTGCCTAGCAGCAAGAGCTGCTGCTTCCAGGAGAGCCACAGAGTTTTGCTTCCGGCAGGGACACTGCCCGATTGCCTGGGGCCGAGGTGAGTGAGGTCCACTGCAGGAAGCCCCCTCGGCGTCTCCTCCAGGCGAGTGCTGGGGGGAGGGGAGGGGAAGGCTGCAAAGCACATGTGCCTTCTCCTCCCCTCCCTCCCCCCTCCCGAACTACAACAGCCACTGCCTCTGCCTCAGCCCTCTGCTGGCCAGCGTCCCTGGTTGCCTAGCAGCAACAGCTGCTACTTCCGGGAGAGCTTTGCTTCAGGCAGGGATGCTGCCGATCTGC
>NW_020693137.1:0-6375 GCF_002925995.2 Terrapene triunguis
CCACCACAACATCACCCTTGTTGCTCACACTTCTAAACTTAATCCAGAGACTCTCAGGTTTTTCTGCAGTTTCATACCGGAGCTCTGAGCAGTCATACTGCTCTCTTACATACAATGCAACTCCCCCACCTTTTCTGCCTTGCCTGTCCTTCCTGAACAGTTTATATCCATCCATGACAGTACTCCAGTCATGTGAGTTATCCCACCAAGTCTCTGTTATTCCAATGACATCATAGTTCCTTGACTGTGCCAGGACTTCCAGTTCTCCCTGCTTATTTACCAGGCTTCTTGCAGTTGTGTATAGGCACTTTAGATAACTCGCTGATTGTCCCGCTTTCTCAGTCTGAGACAGGAGTCCTCCCCTCTTGCACTCTCCTGCTCGTGCTTCCTCCCGGTATCTCATTTCTTCACTTACCTCAGGGCTTTGGTCTCCTTCCCTTCTCCTTCCCCCGGTGAACCTAGTTTAAAGCATCACCTTTGTCTTCTCCAGAATGTATCTCACCATATCCCTGTTGCAGCTAGTCTCCAGGAGGGAAAAATTGCATGACTCTGGCCAAAAGGCACAGAGCTGACTGGTTACCAGAATACAGATGGACTACAGGCCCCTGCAATCTGCAGGCATCTGTCATTGCCCAGCACTGCCCTCTTAACTCTCTTGGAAAGCTGGGAAGAGAGTTGTTGAAGAAAAATCCCTTCCACTCTCTCTAGATTCCCTAAGCTACCTCAGTTGACCTTGTGGTAAATGGTACCAAAGATTGCCATCAATGACACCAGATTTTTGCCTATCACTAGAATGATCGTTAATGAAGTACATCAGTGCAGTCTCTAAATAGCTATTCTTTTGGTAGCTGTGTGTTAAGAATGCTCCTTTAACACAATCCTTAAATCCATTATTGAGAATCTTTCCTGGCCATGTCTGTCCTCTGCACAAATGCTGTCGCTAGCTATCGCCTGAAGGGCATGGGAACACCTCATAAATTGTAGCCCAAATTTCCCGCAGTGCATCCTGAACTACTGTAAATGAAAGAAGTTCCCCTAATGAAGATGGTACATTTTTTTTTCACCATTGATTTTGATCCCAGTGAAACAGTCCAGGTGTGGGTATTGTCATTTGTATTGACACCGTAGGTGAAAATCCTTACACTGATAAAATGCTCAGAACTGTTTCTGTGTGGAGGCAGGCTGCTCACTTACGCTGGTGTGGGCTTCAGAGTCTTAGGCTAGGTCTACACTACTCGCCTGAATCAGCGGGTAGAAATCGATCTCTCAGGGATCGAATTATCGCGTCTCGTCGGGACGCGACAATCGATCCCCGAATCGACGCTCTTACTCCACCAGCGGAGGTGGGAGTAAGCACCGTCGACGGGGAGCCGCGGAGGTCGATTTTGCCGCCGTCCTCAGAGCGGGGTAAGTCGGCTCTGATACGTTGAATTCAGCTACGCTATTCGGTAGCTGAATTTGCGTATCTTAAATCGACCCCCCCCCCCCATAGTGAAGACCTGCCCTTAGTGATGGAAAAGAAAAGAACTCTTGGTGTTCACAGCTACAATGTGTCTGACTTCTATGGTTCCGTCTGATGAGGGAACCTATGAGGAGAATGGAGGGGTTGCTCTACTTTAGTGGTTGAAGACACAAGATCACAATCTCCTCCTTGGCCATTGCCTGGAGCATGACCTTGCTGTAATGTGGCTACCTTCCCCTTTTCCCTTGTCTTGAATCCTCTTGGTGAAGAAGGTGCTATCTATCTTGTAGTGGTTCAAGTGATGTAGAAGAGGCTTGCGGTAGCTGCTGTTCTTCTTTTGCCTCCAGAGGTCCCAGATGTCTATCTGTAGGCATCCTCTTTGCCAGACTAATTGTGACTAGGGCTCCCTAAGCTGCAGAAATGGAGAAGTTTCTTTAATCATCCCCTTAATTTTAATCTTAACATTTCAAAATGATCTGGGGGATTCTGATGGTCATTGTGGGAGCGACACTGCTAAACCCTGTCACAGTGCTAGAAACTGTAAAGCTCACTGCCTTCTTTCTCTGTCATGCAATATTAGATGGTCAAAAGACTGAACTAAGCAGTATGCAACTCTTCGCTTAATCGTATTCAGAAGTGTGCATAAGGGAGCAACAGTATTATGGGCTGCTTTCCCCTTAGATAAGTGCATTACCTGTAGTACTACTTAATGTTACATTTGCCCTGCAAGTAGAAGGGTAACATTTTTCTTCCAATGTACTCCTGTTGTGCTGGCAGGTAGTGATAGAACAATATAATGCATGCTGAACTGCTCCTGGGCTATGAATGTTACTCATGGTTATGGGGTAGAGTGCTATTTCCTTTAGAGATGCACAAGTGTGCCTTTGGGGTTATAGCTGATTGTTGGCTGGGATACTGAGGGTTTTGCTCCGCACAGAGGCGGCAGGGTGGGTAGAAAATGAACCTGCAGTGATGAACGCTACTCAAAAGCAAAGTAGGCATCTTCAGGAAGCCTTCCTGGTGGATGACCTTTATATGATATTACAGAACATAGACCTTCTGGTTGCAAATGCACACGAATATGGGAGGCAGGGTATGGGAATTCTGTCCGTTCTACTCCAACAGTTTATTCTCCAACAGTGGTGTAGCTGTGTCGGTCCCAGGATTTTAGACACACAAGGTGGGTGAGGTAATATTTTTTTTTTATTGGACCAACTTCTGTTGGTGAGAGACAAGCTTTTGAGCTACACGGAGCTCATCTTGAGGTCTAGGAAAGGTACTAAGACTATATCTACACTACAGCACTTAGAGCAGCGCAGCTGCGCCTCTGTAGCACTTGTGGTGGAGATGCTCTAAGCTGATGATTGTTAGCATTTAGCAAGTTATGAATTTAAGCTTCCAGGCTTGTCTTTTGAAAGCGTTGTGCAGGTGTCCTTTGAGGATGAGAACTGATAGATCAGATATAGAATGATTGTTTTGTGAAAAGTGTTTACACACAGGTGATGTGGTGTTTGTCTTTTATTATTTTCCTGTGCAAGTTAATTTGAGAGTGTAGTGATTGTGTGGTTTCACCCCCATAGTTGTTCTTGGGGCACTTAGCACACTGGATGTGGTAACCACATGTTGTGATAGGCATGCGTAAGATCCGTGGATCTCGAAAGATGTGTTGGGGAGTGTGTTGATCATTGAAGCAGTGGAGAGGTGTCTGCATGTTTTGCATCTGTTGTTCTGGCAGGGTCTGGTGCTGCTTTGAGATGGTGTACCCTGGTATGTGGAGAACTTGCTTCTGTTAATGAGGTTGGGGGGTTGTTTGAAGGCCGGAAGAGGGGATTCAGGAAAGATTTCTTTCAGGATAGGGTCCCCGTTCAGTATGGGTTTGTGACGATGCGGTTCTGGCGGAACCCAACTGAGAGTGCCAACTCAGGACAAATTGCTCAAATAGGGCAGTTACAGCCCAAGGCTGGGGTTTTTTCCACCTCTAAGGCAAACCAAACCAGCCAGATTAGGAGGACTTCGGTCTCACCCCACTGGCTAACCGCAAGTCTCACAAGCAATCTCCTTAGACACTCCAGTTTCCCAGTATTACCACCAGTGCCACTCGTTATGGGGACAAATGGTTATGAAAACCAATACCCCAGTAAAAGAAAAAGGTTCTCCTGATCCCAAAGGACCAAGCCCCAGACCCAGGTCAATATACAAATCAGATCTTACCCACAAATCACGCTGTCGCCAATCCTTTAGAACCTAAAATCTAAAGGTTTATTCATAAAAGGAAAAAGATAGAGATGAGACTTAGAATTGGTTAAATGGAATCAATTACATACAGTAATGGCAAAGTTCTTGGTTCAGGCTTGCAGCAGCGATAGAATAAACTGCAGGTTCAAATCAAGTCTCTGGAATACATCCCCCGCTGGGATGGGTCCTCAGTCCTTTGTTCAAAGCTTCAGCTTGTAGCAAAGTTCCTCCAGAGGTATGAAGCAGGATTGAAGACAAGATGGAGATGAGGCATTAGCCTTATATAGTCTTTTCCAGGTGTAAGAACACCTCTTTGTTCTCACTGTGGAACATTACAGCAAAATGGAGCCTGGAGTCACATGGGCGAGTCCCTGCATACTTTGCTGAGTCTGAAGGCATATTGGCTTTCTCTCAATGGGTCCATTGTATAGCTGATGGTCCTTAATGGGCCATCAAGCAGGCTAGGCAGAGCTAATCCCAGTTTGTCTGGGATGTCACCCAGAAGCATAGCATAAGTTTGCCATACAGACAGTATAGAGCCAATATTCGTAACTTCAACTACAAAACTGATACACACATATAGACAGCATAATCATAACCAGTAAACCATAACCTTGTCTTAGACATCCCATTTGACCCCCTTTATACAAGATTTGGGTGCCACTACAGGACCTTGGTTGCAACAATGATCTATATGGTCCCAGTTTATGTCAATAACGTCACAGGGTTATAGTTGTTTGATACACTGTGTAGGTTCCAGTGTGTGGTGATAAATGACTACTAGGGGTGTGTGCTCGGAGGAGGTTTTATTTCTGTATTGAAGCCAGTTTTCTAACTACTTATGCTAAGCTTGTCCCTCTAGTTCTACAACAACACATTCTTGGGACCTTTCACTGGGGTTTTGTAGACTCTTCCCAGCATTTCTGAAGTCTGCTATTAAAGTTAGGCTGAGGGGATGTTAATGGAAGACTTCCTTGGTGTGAACTTTTGCTGTGTTTGAAACAGATAGTTTAGAACAAGGCTTGGGAGGAAAAAAAAAAAAAAGAACCAGGCACCATTTAGAAGTAGACATGAAAGACAAGGTCGGGGTTCCCACCAGCAAGATCGAGGAATGCCACGTGAGTGAGAAGTCCGCTGTCCCCTCCCCTAGCTGCTTGGAGGAGTGGAGGGATTTCTACTAGGATGCATTAGGAGCCAGCTTGTGGGGCTTTTCTCATTGGTATCAGCCTGTGGCTGGTAGATTTCAGATATACTTAAAGATCCCCATTCCTCTTTTTGCTTAGGCCTGGTTTAAATATAGTTTTTGTATTGGTGTAACTACTTTGGTTATGGGTGTGGCATTTTTTAAAATAAATAGTTATACTGGGGTAACAGATTTCACATTAGGGAGTTATGCCCCTGTACTTTATTCACCTTCCTGTAAAGGTATAGGCTGTTTCGGTAAAAGCATTTTTATACTAATATAACTGGTCCACATTGGGGAGTTGTACTTCCATCCTTCCTTGAATGGGCTACAGGTTTTTGAATCTGTCCACTGGAACTGAGTAAATCTTTAATTGTCATTGCTGAGAGTTAGACTTAGGAAATCAACCATCTTCTTTCTCTAGCTGGCACCCTTCTCATCTTCACCACACAGGACATTAGCGCATTTTCCTTCCCCAAGAAGCTGTTTTGTGAACTTTCCCATATTGCCTTGCCCATGTGTTTCAGTCAAATATACAGGGCCCATCTATTGGAAAGAATGGAAAGTTCAGTTTTTATATTCTACTCAGTCTTAATCCCATCTGCTGACACTCTCAGGAAGGGTACCAGTTGTGATGGTGGCTTTTGGTATTGTGTACACTTTTCCAGCCAATTCCTTTCATACAAGTTACCACACAGTCTTTGGATAATGATTTTTGGTCATTGTTACTCTGATTAGACTGGCAATAGTATATGGAGTTTTTCACTTCTAGGAAACTAATATCCTAAACCCTTCAATCCCCCAGTTACTTCAAGTTTTCTTTTAATTTAACCAGCATGTTGGTATAAAGTGTTTAATGCAGTCTATTATACAAATTAAGTAATTAACACCTTTGAGGATGACATCAGTTGAAGTCTTGAAATGGTGTTTTGTGCGTCCTCCTACTGGTGAGAGTAGTAGATGTAAAATTTAAGCACACAAGTGAGTTTTCTTCCACTTTGCTAATTAAGGAACCTGTAATAGGATTATGGGGGTAGTTGAGGGAACTGAAATCTATAATTCCAAACACCCTATTTATTACTTCTCAGGAATTCCTGTATGCTCTGAATGTTATGTTTTTCTAATGACACTGTCCAGGCTTTTCTATGCTGCCTCCCTTGGAAGAAGCTTGTTGAGGGTCTGCTTAGCTGTGATAGGCTGACACTGTATTTTATGAGGTCAGCTGGCTGCGCACACAAACAGTGAATTGAAAGTGAACTGAGCAGGCTTCTTGTTATTATGTAGTGGCCTAATGGCTCTTTAGAATGTTAGTCTTTAAGGTGCCACTGTTAGGTAAAAAGCAAGTCCTTACTCACCTCTCCAGCACCCGAGTTCGTGCGGAGTTGGTATGGGCTCACAATTTGTCAGAGACCAGACACCAATTCATTGATCAACGGGCTCACACTATTCTTAGCTTAAAAGGCTTCAGAGTAATGTGGCAAGTTTATTAGGGGTG
>NW_020693138.1:0-5082 GCF_002925995.2 Terrapene triunguis
CACGTATTGTAAAGAAATAATATTGAAGTATCCATGTAACATTCAGCAACTGCAGGGATGGGTGCAGTAAAGTGTCACTCAGGATCGCTGCACACCTGTTGTGTACTTTGCAGCTGGTGGGAGAGAGCAGCTAACAACACTTCGTCCTTATCTTTTCTTGGCAAGCTCTATGCAGCGAAAACATTGCCATCAATGCTATTTTCTGTATTTCCAATGTGAGCTCTCTTGTTACATAGCAAGACCACCAAAATGCTACTCTGGGAATAGGGCACATATGCTATAGATCTACAGCAAACCAATCTAATGAGGGGTCACCTCGGAGTGTGCTGCTAAGGGCATAGTGTGAAAGGAGGCCATCAGCTAACCATGCTGTACAGCTCTTCCAGCATTAGATACAATTCACACTCCCAGCAAAAACAGGAGAGGGCTTTGTGGCTCTCTGAGGAGCCTAGGGTCATCAACTGCTTCTGTCTCAAGGCTATGAGAGAGGGTGAATAATGAAAACCAAAAGACACATTGCTGGAAAACACCCACAGCCCTGCTCACTATACAATAGTTCAATTTCCCCTGTTTAAAGCCCACCTGAAGGAAGAATGGAATGTGGGGATATGACATTGACCCACCCTGTCTAGACTAGGAAATAGGTTGTATTGAAAAACATGATACAGTAACTCCTTACTTTAAGTCGTCCTGGTTAACGTTGTTTTGTTGTTATGTTGCCGATCAATTAGGGAACATGCTCATTTAAAGTTGTGCATTGCTCCACTCTTACTTTGTTTGGCTGCCTGCTTTCTTCACAGCTGGCAGCCTCCCTACGCCCCCTCTCCCCACAGTGCCTCCCACTCACCGGCAGACCCCGCGGATCAGTGCCTTCCCCCTCCTCCTGCCTGCTGCAATCAGCTGGCTCGCAGCGTTTAGAAGGGAGGGGAGGGAGCGGGGAGGAGCGAGGACGCAGCATGGAAAGTAAAGGGGGAGGAGGTGGTGGGGAGAAGAGGCAGGTCAAGGATGGGGGCTTGTGGGAAGGGGTGAGTGGGCGGGCTGAGGGTTGAACCACCCACCCCCTGCCCCTGGTGCTTGCAGATTAGGGGAAGCTGCCGCTGCTGCGCAACCTGCTTCTCCTAGCCTACAGCACCTTCAGCCTGTGTGGGGTAAGGCAGGGGCACCTCCCAACTATAGTACTGTACTGTATGTACAGTATGTTTGTAAACACACAGCACGTGCACACTACTCCCCCCCCCAGCGTAGTATTAAATTGCTTGTTTAAAATGTATATAATGCCTTTTGTCTGGCAAAAAAGAAATTCCCTGGAATCTAACCCCCCCATTTACATTAATTCTTATGGGGAAATTGGATTCGCTTAACATTGTTTCACTTAAAGTCACATTTTTCAGGAACATAACTACAATGTTAAATGAGGAGTTACTGTATAATCATAGTTCCAAGTATGGTAGTAAGTGTTTTGTAGTGTGAATAATAAAATGCTTTAAAGCAGTGAGATGAAAGCATGCAACAGTGAGATGTCTGCTAAAAGCGGGGAGAAAATTGGTTTTTTTCAATGGCAGTGAGAGAAGTGTGGATTGTACTGTAGTTTACCAAAAGCGGGGCTGGTAAGGGGAACCTGGTGTCTGGTGGAGAGATGCAATAGATCTGCTCTGCTCTCAAAACCAAACGGAAAGTAGCAGGTCAGTGGTGAAAGGAGAAGTAAACCTGGTCTAAGACGATCACACCATTATCCGTCCCTTGTATTACAGACCCAAAGGGACAGCTGTCTGCTTATGCAGCACAGAGTGAACCTGAAACAGCCAAAGGAATCTCCCCAGTGGCAGTGATGGTTCTGCTTCCTTCTGCATTAGCCATCTATTGTGCTGGAACCCACTGCATGGTGTTACCCCAAATCTCTGTGTGGAATAATAAGGAGGTGACATATACAACAGATTCGACTCCTACCAGCATCTATCAACTGGGAGAATTAGACATCTGTGTGCCTCCCACACATGTTGCATTGAAATAAAGGATAGAAAGAATATAACCTTAAACAGAAAGAAGATTTATTAAGGGATAGATACAACTGGGGGAAAAGTCACTATGGGGAACACTACAAATACCCACAAATAGATTCCAGCAAGGGGGCATAAAGCCCAGGCCCTGAAACTCTCCCTTGGCTAAACTAATAAATGCCCCAAAATAATTACTGTCTCTCTTCTAGCTGCAGGTGGAGGACACCGGCAACGGATGGTCCGTCTCAGGATCTCTGGAACATCGGAGGATCTGGCTCTCTACTGCCCAAGCCGGAGATCAACAGATCTGAGCGGACAGCACAGCCTTCACTGGATCCTTTGGTGGATTACAGGAGTCAGGTAAGTATCAGAGTCCTTGACAGATGTTAGTAGCCGAAGTCTTGATCTGATGCCATGCAAAGAACCTGGACGTGGCTGCCTCGATGCTGCACAGCCCCTGCGTCACCACTAACAGTCCCTTATACGCTCTCTGAGGTGCGCCTTTCTGAGGCACACACTGACAGGCCCTGCCCCCAACCGGTTCCAGCCAGTTCTCAGTCCCTCAAGTTCTGCCTAGAAACAGAGTTTTGGCGGGAAAATGCCATGAAGAAGGGCACCAAGATGGAGTTCAAACCCTCCCTAACATATGCACCATCTTGAATTGCTAATCTCCATTTTGAATTGCAGCAACATTCCTAACAGAATATAACCATGAACCAAAACCACCTTACAATGGCATAAGGGAAAGCAAACCCTTCTCGGAGGCAAGGAGAAGACAGAGCATGTGAGGGAAGGGGAGGAGGCAAAGCTAGGCTCTGATAGACCCAGTTCTCAGCTGGCTTAAGGTCCTTGGGGGATCTTTCCACTTGGGCACAGTGGAGAATTAAGCCCAAATCTCTGAAATAGACCAGAGTAATGGATCACTGAAATAAGGGTCTTGGCCTGGTATCCCCATTTATATAGCTGCTTTTACAGGAAAACAGTTTCTTACATTTGTAGCCCATGGCTGGTCTTTTTAAATAAGTAATACAGAAGTAAAGGTGGATTAGCTGTCTCATTGGTTTGATGGGGATATAGCAGCTCAAGGGCATACAATTCTCATTCACTTTAGCAGGGGTTCAAAGCCAGCTAGATAGCAAATCAATGACACATTTTTGCGCACTGTCTGAGCAAGACCTTGCTAATCTGCTTCTAAGTCCCCATTCTATTGCCCAATTTGCTGGGTGCTCTCCCCAGACAAATTCTGCATAGCAGTGTACTTCGCTGCCTGCTTGCACGCTGCGAGACAGTGTATGTCTCTTGGCAGCCATCTTCCATTGAATTTCTCTAAACCACAAAGTGCAAAACGACCATATCTCTGAGCAGCTGCAGGAATTTTTCTGGGAAATATAAACTCGTTGGAGGGCTAAGCTGCTACTATTATTCAGAGCTTTCATCCCAATGGCAATGCTTGTATTCCGTGCTGTTTAACGATCTGCTTGCATCTTTGCCAGGAGAATCAGGAAAATTCCTTGACACTGCCTATGAAATTAATATGCATCTAGTGCGCTAATATAAATCATTTGTTATCTTAGTGCTTGGGAACGTGAATGAGGGATAGGACTATTATTTTTCTATCAAAACCTCACTTGGTTTGGTTGTAATTATAAAGCTGTATTGCAGTTGTGTTGGCGTTGTGTTGGGGATATATTATTCACAAGACTGATTCTGGCACTTTATTCTAAGGTAGCAGTGAGCATACCAAAGAAGCAAATGACAGAATGCATAAGAATTTCTGTGAGTGCTCTTTTTTAAAGAATCTCAAGTGTCAGAGCCAGCAACGTACAAATCGGCCTAAATGCTAGCCATATATTAGGACAACTTTCTTTAAGATTTTGAATGCATGTACAAAACATACAATCAGTTTTCTTCATGTGTAGCTCTGTTTTAGAACAGTCTCCATCTGCTATTGCATAGTATTGTAAAACATGACATCAAAAAGAGAAATGGTCTGAAGTAAATAGGATGAAATTCAATAAGGACAAATGCAAAGTGCTCCACTTAGGAAGGAACCATCAGTTGCACACATACAAAATGGGAAATGACTGCCTAAGAAGGAGTACTGCAGAAAGGGATCTGGGGGTCATAGTGGATCACGAGCTAAATATGAGTCAACAGTGTAACGCTGTGCCCAAAAAAGCAAACATCATTCTGGGATGTATTAGCAGTAAGCAAGACACGAGAAGTAATTCTTCTGCTCTACTCCGTGCTGATTAGGCCTCAACTGGAGTATTGTGTCCAGTTCTGGGTGCCACATTTCAGGAAAGATGTGGACAAATTGGAGAAAGTCCAGAGAAGAGCAACAAAAATGATCAAAGGTCTAGAAAACATGACCTGTGAGGGAAGATTGAAAAAATTGGGTTTGTTTAGTCTGGAGAAGAGAAGACTGAGAGGGAACATGGATAACAGTTTTCAAGTACATAAAAGGTTATTACAAGGAGGAGGGAGAAAAATTGTTCTTCTTAACCTCTGAGGATAGGACAAGAAGCAATGGGCTTAAATTGCAGCAAGGGCGGTTTAGGTTGAACATTAGGAAAAACTTCCTAACTGTCAGAGTGGTTAAGCACTGGAATAAATTGCCTGTGGAGGTTGTGGAATCTCCATCACAGAGTATTTTTAAGAGCAGGTTGGACAAACACCTGTCAGGGATAGTCTAGATAATACTTAGCCCTGCCTTGAGTGCAGGGCACTGGACTAGATGACCTCTCGAGGTCCCTTCCACTATGATTCTATGAAAAGTAGCGCTAGAAACCAAAACTCCTTTGTCTCATGAGTACCTGCCTTGAATCCTTGAAACCACCATAAACTTTAAATTTATGTTTAAACCCCTTACTATCAGGAGTTACTAGTCTCCTATGGTTTCCAGCTATCTTACTCCACAAAGGGGGTTAATTACACCTTCCATTAAAAAATAAGTGTATTTAGCACACCCATGGACATTACCCTTATCTGTGATTGATGGCAGTCACTAACACCTTCCAGCATAACAGTGTAAAGTCAGCATGCAGAAACACTGCCCTTCAGTGGTTGCAGTGCAAATGGCAAC
>NW_020693139.1:0-4074 GCF_002925995.2 Terrapene triunguis
AGGGTGGGTTGGACAGCGGCAAACAGCCCTGGGCACGGCTGATAGGGGCTGGCCAATGGCAGCCCAGGGAAGTTATCGAGATGGCAGCTGATCAGTGCCCTTCGGGGCGTGTGCCCGCGGGGCGCGTTGGGAAAGCCCCCTCCCAGCTGCTCTCCCCCCGGCAGACTCAACAGAGAGGCCAAGACAGACGCCAAGCTCCTCCCGGGCCTGCCGTTCCAGGGCACACTGGCAAATGCCCCTGGAGGGCCAGATCCTCCCCTGGTGCCAGCTGGGTGCGGTAGGGCTATGCCCTCATGGCCTGGATGGGTTAGCTTTGGCCATGTGCCCACCTGAACGTACCACCCCTCGGGGCTGCCCTCGAGTTCTCTGGGATCTCCCCCTGGCCCGGCTGGCGCTGCTCTGCAGCGGCTGCTTGCGCACCAGAGTGCCCGCGGCGCCTGCTGGCTTTCCCTCAGCGTGCTGCATAGGCAGGTGCCCGGGGCAAAGCTGCCTCTGCTCTGCCTGCCCAGGCTGTCGGGCTGGTGCTGGGCCACCAGCCCCTCTGGAGATGCTGGGGCGAGTCTCCCTCAGGCGGCCTGCCAGTGTGATTCCTAGTCTAGCCCTGGCCCCAGGCCGGCCCTCCGCCTCCTGCCCCGCAGAGCGTGCGCTCTCCGCCCAGGCCACGAGGGGCCGCGTGCTGGTGGCTGGTGGGAAGGGACAGCACAGCTGCAGTTCAATCAAGTACTAAAAGAAACAGAATTCACAGCGTCCACAGAAAGAGAGAACCAGCCCCCTGCCGGGCCGGGAGCACCCAACAGGGCAGCCGGAGCTCTGCCCTGCACCCCCGGGCCTGGGTGAGCAATGGGGGGCGTCCGCCCGGCCCTCCTCCCCACCTCGGCATGAACCTACAGTCAAATTCTTCATTCTACAACAAAGAGACAAGAAGAATCAAAGATGGCATCAGCTTCTCAGTATAAAACTGCAGCCTGTGAATTGGGAGGTGACCCAAAGCATCGCTTTGCCCGGTGCTGCACCCCAGCCTAGGGGCCGGGGGAGGGGAGCCCCTCGGAAAAGAACACCCAAAGGCGACGTACACAGAAAAGCACCAGTACGTTTGTGTGTTGTTATTCTCTGGCGAGGGCTTTCTCTCCCCCCGGCCCTGGCGGGCGGGTGGGGGCAGCCCCAGACCCGCTTCTCCCCAGTGCGTGGGAGGGGGGCCTTCCTTTTAGAAAAGAAAAAGGTTATTGCATGACATGGGACGGAGACTGCCTCCCGTCCCTCCCCCGCACTGTCCGGGGGGCGGGGGCCCAGTACCTCCCCTGCCCCCGGCACTCAGTCTGCATTGGTTCCCCTCCTGCACAGCTCTGTGGGAAGCCCTGGCACGTAAGGCAACGTGGAAGCTGATGTTTTGACTCACCCCGCTGTTTAAAAGCACCATTATGAAGTCAGGTTGTACAGTAGTAACAGTACCTTTTATATATATATATATCTATCTCTCATATCTATCATATATATATAAACTGTAAACAAGAGGTAACAGCGGCATCTAGGATCTGCTTTCTTCAAGGTTTCCTGTGCGGTAGGCACCCGAAATACTGTAGAAAAGTGTGTGGTGTGGTGCGTGTTCTTGGCTTCCCTGCTAGTTGGTTTTGCTTTGCATCACCAGTGATGGTGCTGGTAGAAGTAAGTAAGGCTCAGTGCTGGAAGTTACGGCGCAGGCTGAGCACTCCCTGCTTTGTGCTCCTACGCTCACCAGACCAGAGACAGAACTCGAGCTCAGAGCGACACAACCTTGCTTTCGCGTTCCCCTCTCTAGGCTTGGGTTTCTGCTAGCGTTTCCTGCTGGCTTTGCCCTCCTGCTACGACAGCGCTTGCTCACGAGCTCGGGAAAGCCTCTCGCCTCGCTCGCAGCTTCGAGAAGCAGAAACCAAACTAACAGAAAAACCCATCCAGAAAAGAGCGGAAAATTAAAAGGTTACCAAAAAAAAAACGGTTTTTGTTTTTTTTTTAAATAGGCTAAAAGCTGAACATTGAAAATTCAGGAGAGGACACCGAACCCTTTCGCTTGGGGAGACGCGGTGGATTCCCATCGGGTTTAATCCTTTCTCTCTTCTGGGTGCTGATTTTTCTCTTGTTCCACATTTTCACTTCTCTTCTCATGGGTGGTTTTATTTCTGATTCGTTCCACTTCACTAGTTCCTGTGTGTCTTAAACGCAGGCGAAGTATTCCTTCAGGGGAGCAAAGAGATGGCGGATCACCGGCACGCTCCAAGATCTGCCTAGCAGTCTCTGCCGGGCCAGGCGGCTCATGTTGGAGACATCTGTGTAATGAACCGGGAAGCCGAAGACCCTGCATGGAAAGGAGGGGACAGGAAGAGCACAGGTTAGCTGATTTCAGCCACAGGAATCCTCCTCCTTGGAGCCACTTAGCACCTGGCAGGATCCGGGCTTGACGGTAACCGTCTCGGGTCCACGTCGGTCCACTGTAAAGGTGACGGGCTCGGTGAGAAAGCCTAGACAGACAGACGGGCTCGCGTGTGTGTCCAGGGCTGCGCTGCCCGCTGGAGAAGTGGCAGGTGAAGGACATGAAGCTCGACTCATGGAGGGGCGAGCGACGTGGAGTCGGTTGGGCTAAGAGAACTTTGCTTCATGCCAACAAACGAGCTCCCGCTCTGAGATTCAGCTCCCCCTCAGCCCTTAACGACAGAGCTCCCCTGATGCATTCAGAGCCACCCAAGTCCTCCGGCACAACCAGCAGACGAGCAGTACGTGTCCCCAGGCCTCCCTTCCCAGGCTACCGGTGCTGACGGGGCCCGTCCGCCCTGGGAGACCAGCCCAGAGACGGTGCAAACCCAGGGAGCCGCCCCACCCCCTCAGGCCAGCAGTACCTCTCCATCTCCGTGCACCATAGGATGTCCTCCTTCTCGTTCATGAAGACGGGGAAATGCTGGTCCTTGCCCTGCTTGATGGAGTTGGAGCGAGTGGTGATAGTTCGCACTTTGCTGAACTGGAAGGGACAAAGCAAAACGCTCTGAGCAAACCAGAGCCGCAGCCACGCCCCCGCCCGGCTAACATGGCCTAGATGGGGGCCCAGCTGGCAGCCCCCAAGAGCTGCTCCGAGGGAGCCTGTCTGCTCAGAGCAGTCTCAGGTCTCTCGCTGGCCCAGCCCTTCATGGATTATTCTGATTTATCCCCATCCTCTGCCGGCTCCGGACTTGCTCTGGGGCGAGGGTGGAGTCTGGCCCCGTGGCAGCAGCTGGGCTAGTCTGGCCCTCCCCTCTCCTGGTCATTAGGTCCTGCCTGCAGCCAGGCATTCACCCAAGCCCTGTGCTACCCTCCCGCGCCCCGCTGCGGTGGCTGCGCGGCCATGGCAGCGCAGAACAGGGATCCTGTCTCAAGTGAGCCCACATGCTGGGGCACCCAGGGGGTCGGCCCTTCTCCAGCAATGGCATAGCCCCTCCAAACTCCCTGGGGAGCGAGCTGAGCATTGTTCTCAGACGTCCATCCGGGGGCGCTTCCCCCCGCTGCCAAGAGCTGCACAAATGTCACAGACCCAGTCTCCTCGTGCGGGGATTCCCAATGGCTCGCAAAGTGTGCCCCACGTCTGGCCCCCTCTGCCTGTCTCACTGGGCCTGCTCTGCCCCCCCGCTGGCTGGGATCTGCCGTGGCCTGCCCCATTGGCCATGGCCCCACCTCGGCCTAAATCCCAAAGCGACACAGTGCAGTGCAGTGCGTGCCCCCTCCCACTTCAGCGCCCTGGGTCGGGACACGGCCCCACTCCCAGGGCTACGCTCCAGTGCCTCCTGGCCCTGGCTGCCCCACGGGGGCTCAGGCGCTGACCTTTGCTATCCTGCCGTGCTCCAGGCACTCCTGAAGTTCCAGCTTATCGTTCACTGTAGATGCCAACGGCCTAGGAGACAAAAGGGCGGGGAGCTTGAGAACGGGCATTAGCCCTGCACTCAGTCCTGCTGCCACTTGCCAGGTGCGCCCGCCGGGGGGCTGGGCTCCCACCCGTGCCCCTTGCCCACGGCGCCTGTACCCCCTCCGGGGGCTGGCCGCGCACACAACGCCTGTATCCCCTATGGGGGCTGGCCG
>NW_020693140.1:0-6617 GCF_002925995.2 Terrapene triunguis
CCCCCCCGCCCCTCTGCTCTAATTTACTATCACCTCCCAGCCATCATTTCATGGATTCATAGATTCTAGGACTGGAAGGGACCTCGAGAGGTCATCGAGTCCAGTCCCCTGCCCTCATGGCAGGACCAAATACTGTCTAGACCATCCCTGCTAGACATTTATCTAACCTACTCTTAAATATCTCCAGAGATGGAGATTCCATAACCTCCCTAGTTGCATGTGTAATTTATTTTATTTTCAAAAATGAGCACCTGTTGCATTTTCTGCGGTATTGAGATTACACTTCCCCACAATTAAAACAAAAACCTCTTTTGACAGAGGCAGGTTGTAGCAATATGCCTTCTTTATTTCTGGTTTCTGCCTAGTATTGGATTTGAGCTTCTAGTACCCGGCTGTTGTTGAGGTTCAATGGCACACAAGTCATGTGCGTCATGGTAGCAATAAACCCTCTTGGCCTCTCTTTGCACACATGCAGTGTAATCAGTTTGGCATATGAGACTTTGGAATGTCTGGTTCTCAATTTAGGCATGTACCTAACTCTCTGTCTACTACTGTTCTGACTTTTGCTTCCCCCAAACGACAAGGGGATGCTAAGCACTCTTTAGAAGTAACCCTCAAGCAAGTGAGACCTTTGGGCAAGGATCTGAACAATGGTTTCACCTCCAGGTCATGCAAAGATAGAATGTCAACCTTAAGAAAATGCGGGGGGGGGGGGGTATTGTATCTCAGGAATTCCTTGGTCAAATGACCCCCAAAATTGGAGCACTAGCCCAAGCCAGCACCCTCATGAGGCACACCAAAATTTTAAGGCAATCAATCAATCAGAGTAAGCATGCAAATTTTAGAGCACTTATAGTCACGCTTTAAACAGAAAGTTGGTCCAAACCTTAACTACAGTAGGCCTGGCAGTCCACTATAATGTTACGTTCAGGCTGCAACCCCTGGTACCTGTGACAGAACAAATTACATTGTTATATTGTCATTCAGAATCTGTTAACAAGTGGGTATAGTTGTGAGACAGTGTCTTAATTAAGCGATAGGAGAGTATTCACTGTCCAGTGTGTTATTCTTCCATAATTTAGTGAATTACACACGGAGACAGCCCAAACAAGGCCTTTGGCTAAGAATGTGCAAAGTGTAATTACTTTATTCCCATCACTGCTTCTGTTAAGGCACAAATGACAATCTAAAAACAAATCAATTTGAGTAGTGCAGCTTTATTTGAAAGTAGTTTGTGGTTTTGACAATAAATCTTTTCATAAAACTTGTGCAATCACAGATCATCCTTCTGAAAATTGCTATTGGGCATGTTACAGAGCAAGTGATAGACAGATCTGCTCAGACACATGCATCATTAGGTAAGAAAAAAAACTAAGTTAACATTCTGTTTATAGGACTTTCCCCTAATCAAAGATCCCAGTACTAAACATTTACAGTACCTTCCATGACAGGAAAAGGTTAGAAATTCACCATTTTAAATTCCCTTAGATGTGACGATAAGATGGTGGGTGTGCATTTTACTTCATTGTACCTATAACTTAATTAAAGTAATGGGTCTGAAACATGATGCATAGAGGTACCTGCAAGATACTTAGAAAGTCTGATTAAAGCTCATCACTCAGTTCATTTTACCCTTCTTTACAGGTGATGTAAAAAGAAAAATAGTAGGCTTATACCTTTCACGTGAAGCCCTGAAAGGTTTTATATTTTAAGAAAAGGAATAAGTTATGCTTTCTCTTTACATAAATGCAGGTGCTGTCAAACCCTAATATTATGATTGGAAAAGCAGAATTAGTGAAATTAGGTAAGTGTCCAGAGGGCTGAGCAATTTGAGAGAGGAAGAAGAAGTTTTTAGGCAGATGAGTCTTCAACACTGCTGGATTAAGGTGTTTAGACTCAATATACATCTCTCAAGATTCCCAAGTCCTCAAGCAAAGCCAGGGAAGCCCGAACTTGACATTGTTGAAATGTCCAGGTTTTGAACATTTTGAGCATCAGTTTATATTTTAAAAAGAGTCCATACTATTATACAATCACTTAAGTCAGTTTTGACACAATCTGCAAAAGTCATACATAAAGTCCTAGAGTCACTATATGATTTCTCATCAGATGCATAATGGACTCTGAGGTAGGGCTGGAGTTTGAACCTTGGCTTTTGCCAGTTTGCTTGTTAAAGCAGGAATGAATCTAGCCTGAAATAGAAGACAAAACTCACACCCTTTCAGAACTACTTTTCTTTTCCAATACCCTGTCTCCTTAGACATCCACCTTTTGGAGGTAACCATGCAAATTCTCCCATCTGTGGAGGAATAGGGAAATAAATTCATCCACATAATAAAATTACTAACAAACCCCCTTTACTGGACAAAATTGATATAGGAGCAACCCTTAAAAAAATAAAAAAGTAAGAGTGTTGCCAAGTTTACAGAGGTAGCAAATACCATCTAGCACCAGTTTTTAAACTCTCAATTCTCTACATTCCCTTTGCTTACGGCAGTCCCCCTTCCCACCCACTGGATAAAGAAACTTCACACCACCTGTTTTACAGTATCAAAGTGACAGGCTCTAATATACACACACACACTACAGATACTACTGGGTATCAGACCTCATACATACTAGACTCTTAGTGGAAATACGTATGGGCCAGGTCTTCAGTTAGCTGCTATGCTCCTATCACTTTGATGAACAGAGAGATAACCCCAGGATAAAGAGTTTGTTCAGGTGTGCCCTTCATATGTTTGCTAGCTGTTACCAAAAAAAGACATCTTATTTCTTGCTAGTCAAATACACATGTCAGAGAAATCTGGACCGTCTTTGTATTTCACCAAAAAAATAACTATTTCTATCCTCTTAATTTTTATGTTTGGTACACAACCCATTCTTACCCACCCCCTTCACTACTAATGTAAACAAAAAAAACCTGATGCCTGTGTATCAGGCTTTGGACAAATTAACATACTGTTAAAGAACTCTGGCTCAGGCTAGTATAACACTTCAAACATTAAAAAAAGCAGCAGTTAGCAATCACATGTCTCATGTGAATCAGTGCTATAAGTTTTACTCCCAGATCTTCACTATATTCTATTATCTACCCTACAACACTTAAAGTATAGCTTTGATCCTGATTTTGTAACTGGTCTTGAAAAATGGAAGAGACATTGAATATATTTAAAGATCTCAGCAACACTGAAAAAAAATCTTCTAAGTCTCAGTTACCTAAACAACATTCATGTGCAACAGATGCCCTTCGCTGCTCATCATAAGATCTACCACGATGCAGCTACAGTTCTCCTGGGATGCTGATGGGTCATTCAATATTCACTGGGGTTGAACAACTTTGCCATAACCTCCTCTCCCAGCATCATAGTCCTGCCGATATTCATCTCGGACCTGGATGGGGGGGGGGGGGGGGAAGTGAAATATTAGAGCATTCCAGCAAGTAAACTATTGCACAAGAGTTAATATACAATACCAACAAGGTAGTTAACACCTGTCCCAGGTAACAACAGTCCTGGTAATACACCAGTATAAGCTGTATAATATTTAGGAAAATTAGTGAGTTTCCTTCTCTACTTCATTCAGCAAGAATAGCTGAAGTGCAGCCTGCGGAATTTGGTATATTAGCATACAGCTGTCGTCTTCTTTAATAACACCCACAAGGACCCTCCTCATATCAAGATGGACCATCCCATCCTGGGGTCTGTAATCTACATGATCTACCCTACACACTAAAGATAAGAGCAACTGCTATGTACTCCAATTTAGGCAAGTTAGGTGATGTCCCGTGGTTCTTGGCAGGCTACAACACAGCTCTTAGCTGGGCAGCTTTTATGCTTGCTCTGCAAGTACCATTTCTCTTCCCACAGCAGCTGAACACAGGCTCCAATGTAACTTGAATACCAAGAAAAGGAACATGACATAAGGTTTTATTCTTGGTGGGTAAATATTTAAATGCATTATATAATGGTCTCTTAGATGTGATGAAATTTTACTCTGGCCATGGAAGTTAGTAAAATTAAAGTTAACTACTAAATGGTCACTCAAAAGTGAAGATTCAAGAAACATCAATAATTTCAACAGCAAATAGTGAAAAACAGATTGTGGAACAACTTACCTGACCCCCTGACCTTCCACGACCATACTGTCTGCCCTCTTTAAAACCTGCATCCCAATCTGTCCTGATGATCCTATCATCAAGCCGTGTCCCATTGATGTATCTCATTGCATTTTCAGCATCTCCTCTTGAGTAGTATCTTAGGATTATGTTAAAGAACGAGGTTCAACAGTCTTTCAAACTTCTATAGAACAAAAGTATTCAAATGCAATGATCTCAACAAATATTTGATTGAGTTTGACTCATTACTGGGTTAGATTTTAAAAATCAATTCCTTTTTCACAAATCAAATCAAATAGCGTGTGTTAAATGGCAGTAACCCAGGATTGTTAGGAATGGTATGAAATATCAGATTAATTTAACCCTATGATTTGCAAAATAAAAATTAAACTATTAACTCAAGAAGAAACAAGCACCCACCTGGGTGCTGCATTCCATTTGAAGTTATCCCAATAAAGTCAACAGGAAAATCAACTAGCTTCAAAGAGTCCAGAATTTAACCTAGTTAAAAAGGACAGGTTTGCAGGATTACTAAAAAGAATTTTACAGGAATGTTTGCCTTGTATTTAATGGAAATTCAAGACAGTCATAAAAAAAAAGAATACCCAAGATCTGTCTACCTAGGCATTTATGATATATTTATCACTGTGGTAGTTTAGCATCTAGAAGGTGTTTGATTTAGTCACAGACGAGACAAGTTAGCTATTAAGCCACTTTCCACACTACCTGACAGAAAATCAGATTCTCCATACCACACAAATATACTGTCAGATCCCAAATAATTAAAATAATGGGACTCCCCCAACATCCTTTTTGAGACTATTTTACAGTCTACTAGATCTCACTGTTAGAATGCATATCAGGGAAAAGTTTCCCTTTTCTTCATCCAGGTGTATATCATTACTCCTTGTTATATTCTACAGAAACTAAAAAGCAGGACAAAATTTGAGATCTCAGATCTAATGTTATATTTGTAAAAATATGTTTTTATAAAATACAAGACCGTTAGAAATATTTCCATGTGTTTTTTTATTCAAATACAAATGAATTTGTAAACAAACACCCACTGTATTATTACAGTATTTGCAATCCAAACTGATTTCTACCAGTGAAAAGTGCTAGACAAGAACTGGCTGTTATGAGTACCTGAAGTGTAGCCTAGTTGAGACAAATGTCAAACAGTATAGTTAAGAGTAAATTATAATTAAAGATTTTTAATTCTATTTTTGTAATCCTAAAAAACAGCAACAAGTCTTTTACATCTATGATCTTTAACCTGACAATAATCCTTCCAACAATTTTGGGGGCCTGAAGTTAGCCATTTTATTCAAATTGATATGAGGAAACAAAGTTTGGCTTCTCAAGCTCCCTAATCATACATGGCACCCTTATGTGCTCTACATATGTCAGCTTCTTTCTTGTACTATACTGCCCAGAACAGTGACCCAGTGCCCTGGAGAGAGGGATTAGCACAAAAATACCCAGTCCCCCACAATAGAATCATTTCAATTTTAGGTCCCATCCATACAGTAATATCTTGTGTTACAATTTAGTCACCCATACTTTAAAAATTAGGTTAAATCTTGCAGTATAGACGGGACTGCAGTGTTTACCATATTCACAAAGAGCTCCCCTGTCTGAGACTTTATCACTGATGGAACACTTCAAGAGCACAGTTCAGTCTTATCTGCACTGCAAGGCTAAACTGTGTTTTAACCCGGTTGGTTATTACATTGTAATTGTACCTACAATAGGAACAAAGCCAAGCCTTTACAACTCTTTTACTCTGGTTAGGTTGTCTAGATTTTGGCTTCCATACCCACTGTATAGATGTTTTACTTTGCAGACAAGGATACTCAACAAAACAGAAACCACAAGCAGTTTTCTTCACTTTGTCCAGGCCCATAATGATTTTCTTTATATCGCCACTTTTACCAAACAGTTCATAGATCTGCTCTTCTGTTGTATAGAAGGAGAGATTCCCCACATACAGGGTGCAGCTCTTTTTCAGCAGTCGCTCCTGGTCATATCTGTTACCCTGAAATTTCAAACAGTAAAAACCAACATTTAGACTCCACTCCATTCAATATCTTCAACAGTAAAGTGGCAACATGTGGGATGAGTTGATCTGCAATACCTTAACAGTACTGGGAAATATTTCAGATAAGAGGCTGAACAAACACACTAGCCCACATATGCCCATTTAAAAAACAAAAACAAAAAAACCCTCTAGCCCTTATGGTTATAAAGATAATCTTCCAAAAATGAACAGAATAGACTACAAGGCACTTTTCCAAGTTTGCAGAAAGCACCAGTACTTCTGCTGCTCGGAGCCTTGCAAAGCAGTTCCAGAGTGAACTGACACGGAATCCTGTTTTCACTGCTTTTAGTCCCAACTGCCAAGCAGCAGCAGAATGGGCCAATTTCACTCTGCTGCTTAGGAGCAGCAGAAGAGCCAGTGGAATTATTCTTTGAGAAATAACTCAAAAATGAACTCTGG
>NW_020693141.1:0-2090 GCF_002925995.2 Terrapene triunguis
GACTAAGATTTGAGAGATCTGGGTCCAATTCCCAGTTTAGCCATAGACTTTGTACGTGACCTTATGCAAGGCACTTAATTCATCGTGTGCCTCTGTGTAGAACAGGGCTAGGAGTTCCCTCCTCATGGGGGGGGGGGAGGGGGCGGCAGAGGAGAGGCTGTTAAGCAGGTGCTTGGTATGAGGCTGATGAGCTGGATAATTGCCTAGGTAGAGCTGATGTTGGGATGTTCTGGTGTTTATTGCTCTGGTGCTGCAGGTAACTCACGTGTTGCATGGACAGAACTAGCTTCAGGCATCTCCTTGCCAGCTGTTGTCTCAAGCAAGGTGAGAAGGCGCATGCTGTCAGACAGAGCTGCCTTGGGCCAGGTTCAGATTATGCCATTCACCCTCCCGCATGTATGACCAGCGTTTCCTGTGTCATCTCACGTCCCGCTGCTGCATTGCCAAGCTGTGACCTTCCTTCTCTGCCCACCTGGCCAGAACTCTCGCCTAATGCCGCAGCTACCACATGCCCCTTCTGGCCTGGATGCCGGCAGTTCCCCTACGCTCCCCCATCCATTTGGAATGCTGCTGCTAAGGTCATCTGCCTTGGTCATCGCCCCGGCCACGGCACCCCTCCCTTGGCCACCCCTCTTCCAACACAGACGTCTCCCCTCACCCTGGCAAATCCTTCCCCCCTCCCCCCTGCACAGCTTAGCCCCGACTTCTCACCACCTACTACCATATCACAAGGTCAGACAGACCCCGCCCTCCTTAGCCTGATTTCCCACAGTCCCCTCCACCCTCCCTTCCCTGAGCAGATCCATGAAGCCAGCAGCTCATCCTGCTTTGAATCCCTCCCCAGCGCCTCACTCTGGGATGATGCAGATAGGAAACTGAAAGCTGTGCTTGTTAGACTGGTGGAGAGCTGCCCTCATATTGCTGCCTGGCCACAGATAGAGTGCAGAGCTGGTGTGCTGTTACTGCTGCTAGGTCCCTCCTTAGCCCACAAAGTCCTCGGGGCAGCGATTCACATTCATTCTGTCTGTGCAGCACCTGGCGCCCTGGTCTTGATTGAGCCTCTAGGTACTGCTGTAACATAAGTGATAAATAACCATTATCTCAGTGTGTCCACAACACTCCCCTTCCTGGAGAAGATACCACCCTGCCCCCCGCCCCTGTGACCCAAGGACTTCTTGATGCCAGCTGGCAGAGGGGGACATAGAGGGACAAGGTTGCCCGGAGTTCACCAAAAGAAGCCATGTAAGGTGTCTGCTTACAGCCTGTGTCACACACATCAATCCTTATGAGACGTCACGTATGTGCAGAAAATATGTGAGGAGTTCTGGGTATATGCTGAAAATTATGTTCTCTAAGCATTATCATTAAAAGCCGGTCAGTCATGCTTGGAGACAAACTCCTCCAGACAGGAGGTGGGAGACCCTATCGCCCTGGTGCATTGTGTATGTCACACCAGAAGTCTCTGAGGGTACATCTACACTACAGGGGGGAGTCGATTTAAGATACGCAAATTCAGCTACGTGAATAGCGTAGCTGAATTCGACGTATCACAGCCGACTTACCCCGTTGTGAGGACGGCGGCAAAATCGACTTCTGCGTCTTTTTGTCGGCGGCGCTTACTACCACCTCCCCTGGTGGAGTTAGAGCGCCGGGACGCGATAAATCGATCCCCGAGAGGTCGATTTCTACCCGCCGATTCAGGCGGGTAGTATAGACCAGACCTTAGTGAAGTGAGTCAAATGCTAATGAAGAGCTTGCAGAGATTTCAGAAGCAAAGGAACAGGAAGAGGTAGACAGTGGGGGATGGGGGCCTGTTTTCAGGAGAAGATCAGAGTTCTGCTCTGGTATTTCTGGGCATGTAGAGAGACACTCTGGTGACGAGAAGCTGCCAGCAGGGTCTATCTGATCAGGGCCGGCTCCAGGCACCAGCTTAACAAGCAGGTGCTTGGGGCGGCCAAGGGAGAGGGGCGGCACCTGCGGCAATTTGGGGGCGGCAGGTCCCTCACTCCCTTTAGGAGTGAAGGACCTGCCACTGAACTGCCGCCGCCGATCCTGGCTTTTTTTTTTTTCAATTGCAGCCGCCGATCGCG
>NW_020693141.1:2190-2384 GCF_002925995.2 Terrapene triunguis
AGAGAGACACTCTGGTGACGAGAAGCTGCCAGCAGGGTCGATCTGATGAAGGGGGATCCCAGCCATGCTGGTTGAAAGCCCTGGAGGTAAACTTGGCTGCAGGAGACAGCCTGTCTTGTGGGTTAAGTTGAGGCTCTAGAAAGTTTTATGTGTAATCCTGTGTTTCCAGTCCTTGTACCTACTGTCATTGGCGT
>NW_020693142.1:0-4237 GCF_002925995.2 Terrapene triunguis
AGGGACCTCAGGAGGTCATCTAGTCCAACCCCCTGCTCAAAGCAGGACCAATTCCCAACTAAATCATCCCAGCCAGGGCTTTGTCAAGCCGGGCCTTAAAAACCTCCAAGGAAGGAGACTCCACCACCTCCCTAGGTGACGCATTCCAGTGCTTCACCACCCTCCTAGTGAAATAGTGTTTCCTAATATCCAACCTAGACCTCCCCCACTGCAACTTGAGACCATTGCTCCTTGTTCTGTCATCTGCCATCATTGAGAACAGCTGAGTTCCATCCTCTTTGGAACCCCCCTTCAGGTAGTTGAAGGCTGCTATCAAATCCCCCCTCATTCTTCTCTTCTGGAGACTAAACAATCCCAGTTCCCTCAGCCTCTCCTCATAAGTCATGCGCTCCAGACCCCTAATCATTTTTGTTGCCCTCCGCTGGACTCTTTCCAATTTTTCCACATCCTTCTTGTAGTGTGGGGCCCAAAACTGGACACAGTACTCCAGATGAGGCCTCACCAACGTCGAATAAAGGGGAACGATCACGTCCCTTGATCTGCTGGCAATGCCCTTACTTATACAGCCCAAAATGCCGTTAGCCTTCTTGGCAACAAGAGCACACTGTTGACTCATATCCAGCTTCTCGTCCACTGTGACCCCTAGGTCCTTTTCTGCAGAACTGCTACCTAGCCATTCGGTCCCTAGTGTGTAGCTGTGCATGGGATTCTTCCGTCCTAAGTGCAGGACTTCAAAACATAGGCTGTGCAGATCAACTAGGCAAAGACAATGATCTTTAGGGGGAAAAGCAATAACTACCAAAAATAATTCAAAGAAATGGGAAAGCACACTGAACTACCCATACCCAAATGCATGGGGGAAAATCAAACTAGGAAAAATAATAATAAAGAGCTCAGATGCTTGTATAATCACATGACTCCAGAAATTGGGGCTTTAAGAACCAAACCCGTTAAGAGTGGGCAGCGCTGGTGGCTTGGCCGGGGAAGCCGAGGGGTGGGCGTGCAGAAGTGGCACAGGCACTGGGGCCGGGGGCCCTGCAGCCCATCACACCGGTACTGGCCTGGGCTACATAAGCCACAGCCCGCCAGGAACGGGCCCAGCATCCCCGGCATCCTCCCTCGGACCCCACCCCGCTCAGTATCACGTGTTCCGGGCAGGGGCGGGGCCAAGGCAATTCTACCCTTTCTGGTAGGGCGCTCTTCTAGTGACTGACAAACCAACTCGCCAATCACGTAGCCACACCGGACACCCGGGGCGGGACCAGACGGGGACGGAGAGCGGGACGCGGGACGCGGGAGGTGTGCGCGATTGACGGCTCCTCCGTCCCATCTGCTGGCGAGGAGCCCCTTTCCCCGCCCACCGTCCGGCCCTAAGGGGCGGGGCTGCGCCGGGGCCGGGACAATGGGGGCACGGGGAGGCGGCAGCAGGAAAATGGCAGCGGCAGCGGGCGGCAGCGCGGGGTGGCGGGTGGCTCCGAGCCGGGCCCCGGCGCTGATGCTGGCGGTGGCCGCAGCCGCTCTGGGTTTCCGTGAGTGCAGGGGCCCGGCGGGGGCGGCCTGGCGCGAGGGGCGGGGGGCTCCCCTGGAGGGGGCGCGGTGACCGGGGAGCCCTGGGCGGGGCGGCGCCTGGGCTGGAGGCTGGAGCCCCTCAGAGCTCCGCTCTCGGGGGCTGCTCTGGTGCGGCTGGGTGAGAGCAGTTATGGGGCAAACAGGCTCAGCTGCCCGCCCCACCCTTGCCCCCGGCTGCCGGGGGGTTGGCTGCAGTGACCAGGTTTAAACGCTCTCCAAGGAGGAGCTGTTTTAAAAGGACAAAGAGTCCTGTGGCACCTTCTAGACTGACAGAAGTGTTGGAGCTTGAGCTTTTGTGGGTGAATTCCCACTTCGCCAGACGCATGTGCATCTCTGTCATATCTGAGCACTTCAAATCATTAATGGATTTAGTCTTCTAAAACTCCTGTGGGGCACAGAACTACTTTTATGCCTACTTTGCAGGAGAAGAACGAAGGCACAGAAACATTTAGGTGTATGAGGTGCAAATCTGGAAGCGGAACCTGGATTTCTGAGTCCTAGTCCAGTGCCTTCACCTCTGTGGAAATTCATGTAATAAACAAACTTGAGCCAACCAATAAAGATAAACAAAATCTTAACCCCAGTGGGATAACCAGCAGGAGTGACTAAAAATCCTTGATGACATGTCACATCATACGAACATTATAAGTGTCTTTTTAATTATTATTGCAAAAGGAAAGCTGTCCTAGAGTGGGAAAACCGCAACTTTTTCCTTCCAAACAAAATGAAAATGTATCTGAATAATCTGACCTTGTTCTATCATTCTACTGCATCTGGATGAAGAATGCTTTGGACAGTGGAAAGATGGTTCATCTGTGGAATTACAAGTCTTTACCCACGAGGCCATTAATAGTAGCTTATACTTACATGGTATTAACAGCCTGTGTTCTGTCCAGATAGGGGATAAAGAAACAAAACTCTGTCTTACATGGCAAAGAGAAAATCACATGTGGTCTTGGGTAAACTCTGTCCAGAAGGGCAAAAGCTGTACAGATTATCAAAATAAATTTTCAAGAAAGTTAGTGAAAAGTGCTGGACTGCTCACTCTTGACAGTGTTGTCCTCTATACACAGAGCACTGTCCATCTCAAAGGCAGAGATTCCCAAATGGTGGTCTAGTGAGCACTTGCTGGTGGACTTGGGAGTGCTGCTTAGTGCTGGTCTACACTGGTGGGGGAGGGGGTCGATCTAAGATACGCAACTTCAGCTACGTGAATAGCGTAGCTGAAGTCTAAGTATCTTAGATCGATTTACCTTGGGTCCTCACGGCGTGGGATCGACAGTCGCGGCTCCCCCGTCGACTCTGCTACCACCGCTCGCTCCGGTGGAGTTCCGGAGTCGATGGGGAGCGCGTTCGGGGATTGATCTATTGCGTCTTAATGAGACGCGATAGATCGATCCCCGATAAATCGATGGCTACCCGCCGATACGGCGGGTAGTCTGGACGTACCCTTAGTCACATGGGGCTGGATCTCCTCTCTTCCATCTGCTAAACAAATTGACAGCTTAAAATACACAACTATTCTGCTAATATTACTTTCATGTAAGGAATTGCTGTAGCTGTCAGATGTTAGGAAATCATGAATAGAAAAGGAGACAATACACACAATTGCTCAGAGATGCCCTTCACACAGTGGGGAAGACCCTGAAACCTTAGAGAGTCCTTGCCCCGAGGCATTCAGCCACCACTTATATCGCAGTGTTAACCCTCAAGTTTGGGTATTGGGAAGTGAAGGGTTTGTGTGGTGGTAGATAGCACCTTTCTGAAATTTCTGATAACTGCAAGTAGGGAACAAATTGGACATGTGTCCTGTGGGTGGATGAATTAGCCAATGCAGAAGAAGAAACCTGTATGATTGGCCGACTGCTACCTGTTTTGGTTTGGAGCTGAAACACTGGAATTCACGCATGGCATGGAGTTTATGCAAAACAGGTTAGACCATCCCTGGAGAACAAGATTCCCCCTGGCTACTAAATCTCACTCTGCAATACAGTAGTTTCTGTTAAGCAGTTTTCTCTTTGTTGTGAGATGACTCATGTGGAGGAGGTCAAAAGGTGATCAAAGTTTATGTGAACCCCTCCAGGTATTTAATAATTTCAGAAAGCCTGATTCTAGTATCACTTATACTGTATAAATCTGATATTACTCTAAACGAGTCAATGGTTTTATAATGGGTAACTAAAAAATAACAAAACAAAACAAAAAGAAAAACCAGGCCCATAGGCTTTATCCTTCATGTGTCATGGATTAAATTTTTCTGTCATGAGTTTGTTCTTTTTTCTGTTTTCACAAAACATGCAATACACATCAACTTCACTATGGGAAAAATGTTCCTAATCTTCAATCTATTGGGGAAATGCCTGAAAAAAACACAGAAATCACCTCCCAGAATCTACACAATTTAGACATTTATGCTCCAATACGTCTGTTGGTCTATAAGGTGCCACAGGACTCTTTGTCGCTTTTTACAGATCCAGACGACACGGCTACCCCTCTGATACTTGACACCATTTAGACAATTTCTGATGTAAATTTCTTAATGAAATGATTGAGTTCTATCTTTCTAGGCTTTTATACCATATTATCAATGCAGCTACCTGACCAACTGAATGATCCCTTAAAATTGTAGGATAGTAAAAGAGGAAATTAATTCACAAAAGAAGACCAG
>NW_020693143.1:0-6435 GCF_002925995.2 Terrapene triunguis
TCATATTTGAATTCAGCACATCAAAATACATAATAAATAGCACATTTGATCTCTGAAGCAGACGACTTCTCAAAAATTGTAGACCAGTGTTATTAGTTATTCTGTCTTGCTGACTTTTCCTCCCCTCATCCTTACTTTTTCCCCCCCTTGTCTGATCTCATGCAGGAAACCTGACTGCCTCGGAGCTCTTCCTCCCAAAAGCCTGTAACAGTGAAAGTGCTGATGGTTTAAAGGGCTGATGTCATGGATCAATTTTTATTAAATATCTCACTTTAATCCCCCCCATTATTGCAGCTTAAACCTCCCTTCCCAAGCCAGGAGGGGACACATACACACAAGCTGTTCATGAAACAGATCCCTAGTTTATCATCCCAGTTCTCTGACGGGGAGTCAACATGTGCTCAGTGCGTTCATATCCGCACGTAAGAACAGGCCCACTAGGTGGCAGTGTTACAGAAACAATACAAGTGCAATTATCTTTGTGTGTGTATTCGCACATGCGGCTACCCTTTAATTGTAATTGTGTTTGTTTAACTAGATCTAAGCTGCAGGTGTGTGCTCACTCTCTTTAGCATAAGCCACCAATAAAATCACCTAACAGGACACTCATGAGAGCTGCCTGTTTTTTTTTAAAGAGACCCAGACATCAGTTCCTAGGTCCTAGCCCAGTTTTCCCAGCTCCTCTAACAATGGCCCGAATTCACATCCTCAATCAGTGCGCCCTCGTCTAAGGTACATCTGCACAGGGTTAAAAAACCCACGGCTGGCCTGAGTCAGCTGACTCGGGCTCACAGGTCTTGGGCTCTGGGCTGAAAACTTGCTGTGTAGACATTCAGACTCGGGCTGGGTCCTGAGCTCTGGGATCCTGAGAGGTTGGAGGGTCCTAGAGAACCCAAATGTCTACAGAGCAATTTTTAGCCCTGCAGCCTGAGCCCCGCAAGCCTGAATAAGCTGACCCTTGCCAGCCATGGCCTTGCCATGGGTCTTTTATCCCTGTGTAGACATACCCTAAAAGGTCTGGGGACATAAGTGAGTCCAGAAGTGTGTCCTATTGGATCCCTTCCCCAAATCCCCGCCCCAGCCCCGCCTCTTCCCCCAGCGCACTGCGTTCCCCCTCCTCCCCCCTTCCTCCCTGCCCTGCAAAACAGCTGTTTCGCGGCGCAACCGCTGGGAGGGAAGGGGGAGAAGCAGGATGGGGCAGCGCGCTAGCGGAGGAGGCGGAGGTGAGCTGGAGCAGAGGGGCAGGGCAGGGCCACAAGGAGCTGCTGGTGGGTGCTCAGCACCCACTAATTTTTCTCAATGGGTGCTCCAGCCCCGGAACACCCATGGAGTCAGCACCTATGGCCCCAGCCATCTTTCTCATGGGGTTTTCATAACCTCCTGTTTATGGATTGGCTCAAAGTCCCACAGGGAAATCTGTTTCTGATTCCTCAGACCCGGAGAAATCACTTTAGAAACACTGGAACTGCTGTCATGGAGCTGTCCAGGTGTCCATCTAGTCCTGTATCCTGTTTCCAACAGCTCCCAGCTGCTTCAGAGAAAGGTGCAAGAAGTCTTGCAGTAGGCCACTATGGGATAAGCTCCTTCCTGGCTCCCCAGTTATTAAAGGTTGGCTCGTGCCCTGAACCCTGAGGGTTTAGATCCCTTCCAAAACTCTTGTGCGATCCTAGGGATCTAGGAGGGTAGTGAAGCACTGGACTGAGTTACCTAGGGAGGTGGTGGAATCTCCTTCCTTAGAGGTTTTTAAGGTCAGGCTTGACAAAGCCCTGGCTGGGATGATTTAGTTGGGGATTGGTCCTGCTTTGAGCAGGGAGTTGGACTAGATGACCTCCTGAGGTCCCTTCCAACCCTGATATTCTATGATTCTATGAATATCTAGTAAGTATTTACTGTCATAACTCTGGATATGCTTATTATGATTTGGGTGTCTAATCCTATCTGAATCCATGCCAGATGTTGGTCTCACTGCTTGATGCACAACTGGAAGGCACTCAGACACTACAGTGATGAAAGTGATGTATGAATCTATATAGAATAGAACAGATGACATCTAGTGGCAATGAGTTCCACGGGCTAATTGTGAATAGTGTGAAAAAGTTTTTCCTTTCATTGGTTTTGAATTTGTCACCTGTTTCCCTGACCCCTTGTTCTTGTGGTCTCAGATGGGGATTAGAAGATCCACCCTACCTTTTCTGTATCATCCATTGCTTTCAACATGTCCCTCTTATCTCCTCTCTAAGGTAAACAATCCCACTCTTTTCACTTCAAAAGTAGTTTGCTCTTTACTGGGAAAGATGTGGAAGGCTCCTCGTGAGCACAAGTGGGTGATAGGGATGAACACTGACTGAAGTCAGCCTGGGTGGATGAGTCTGCCCTGTCTCTGGCTGAGATTTTGCAGACACTACAGAAAGGGAGAGGAAAGATCCATCAGCCTCTTTCACAGCTGGGCCAGAGGGATGCATACATTCATTTACCTGCTGTTGGCTTGATTCACACCATGACTTGCCCCCACAAGATTTAATCCCTTATCCTTGTGCTTTTGCTGGTGGAAGTCACTCAGTGAACCAAAGTGATCTGGGGACACTGCTCACCTAGCAGAGGACAACAGCTAGGTAATGCATCTAACCAGTCTATTGGTACACCAGTCCCATTCCAGGGGGACACCCTGCTCTCAGGCTTTCTCCAGACTCACTGGGTCTATGAGTCTTTGGAGGTGAACCGACGAGAGGAGTGGTCCACCTCCTGGGTGGCAAGTAGGGAAAGCCCAGGCTCCCACTTGGAGGATATGATGCTCAGCCCAGGATGGGGAGCAGTTACTGTGCTATAGGCTGCAGAGCAGCATGTGGCCAGGACCACCTGTCACTATTTCAAGGTTGCCATGACGAACCCAAGATTTTGATGTAGGCTCTTAGGCCCAGATCCTCAGAGGTATTTAGGCTCTGGGGCTTAGCACCTACCAAGGCTTTAAATGTTCCTATTGTGTTCAAAACCACACAGCTCCGGTGCCGGAGGTTCTGGGAGGCAGGGGTTAATAACTAAGACAGGGTCTCGAGGAAATGATGGTCGCTAAGCACTTAGCCACTTGATTCCACCGTGTGCCTCAGCAAACATAGCTGGAAAAGAGGGTCCGCAGCAGTACTTGCCACAAACAGTAGAGGGCGCAGCAAAGCTGTTTGTTTTTTTGTGCGGGGAGGGGGGGAAGGAAATACACTGCAACAGAAAATAGAGTCTGAATTTTTGTTCCTTGAACGTGTGTCAGACGGAACCACAAGGGGAGTGTTGAGGAGGCAGGCTCTCACCGTACATATTTTTGGCAGGTAAGGAATGTACTGTATAACTGGGATGATAAATGAACCTTTCAGGAAGCTGTCGTGTATATAATTGCACACCCAGACAAAACAATGAGTCGCTTATTAATTCAAAGTGGCAATGAAGGCAACTGAGTCGGAACAGCTGCACAAGCAGTTTCTTGTGGGTTTTCTAATATCGAACCGGGACATCGTTATGTTGGCCCAGCAAGTCCTCAGGGGGTGCACAGCTGTGGCCATTGAGCAAGTGAGTTACCTGCTAGATTGTCCTCTGCACTGCATAGCACTCGGTACCAAATCCCCTGCCCGACCCCCAACTGCAAGGGTGAGAACAAGGAAGGGTTTAGGCACAGAATGGCCACATCTTAAGAGAACTCAGTGTAAGTACAATCCTCATCATGCTAATGAGTTGCTTAGCTACCCACTCCTTTGGGGCCTGCATCCTATTAGAGGGCAAGAGTCTGACTGATGCAGCAGGGTCAAATGGGTTCATATCCCCCTCCAAAAATTGGCAGGGACCGATCACCCCACTAGCTCATCCTTAACTCCATCCATGGCTAGCGCCTGCCGGCTACAATTTACATAAAGCACAGTGCTTTCCATTGCCTTGCCAACTAGCACGCAACCCAGCAAGCAGGGTCCAGATATTGCTGCAGGCAAAAATGTGAATTAAAGCAACAGGAGTTGTGTGTGTGTGTGTGGGGGGGGGGTGTTTGCTCTGAGGAAGGTTGGAACTGAATACGAGCATCAAGGAATTACCCATTAGGTCCCGCTCTCGCCAAAGCAGCGAGGGTTAGCTTCCGTGAGAATCCCTCCCCAGAGAAAGCCAGCCGGGCTGCTGTGTTTGCTGTGAATGAGCCTTCAATTAAAAGACAGCAGGTTGTAAGTAAGTTTCTGTCTCTAATAGGACAGCACACTGGTTTTACACTGAGTTATATCAGGGCCCAATATTGGGAGGCGCTTCATCCCCTCAGCTTCCACTGCCTTAAATGGAGAGTTGAGGATGGTCGGTGTCTGTCAGGAACAGGCAGTAGCGTGACCTCAACTCTGCTTTTTTCAGTTCCCTGACTGTCTGTTTTTAGCAAGTTCCCTGTTATCCATGTATTTCTTGGCCCATAATCATTTAGGACATGATTTGAATGGGAGATGGGAAGGTGGTGGTCAGGAGTAGGCTCTTAGGCATCTCATTTTCAGGGTGCCCCAATGTTTTAGTGCCCAAATTCACATGAACCCCACTCCTACAGTAATTTAGGGCCTCACTGGACCACACCATGATGATTATGATGATGCAGATGCATCTTCTCACCATGACATCTTGACAAAGTTAATATTGCAACATCGAGAAGCAGTGGTACAATGCATTTATTGTCCTACAGGACAAATTCTAACCCCTGGAGTCCCTGCATCCTTTTAATTCTTGCTGAGATGCAAACGTCCTACATAAGAACATAAGAACGGCCACACTGGGTCAGACCAAAGGTCCATCTAGCGCAGTATCCTGTACTCTGACAGTGGCCAAAGCCAGGTTCCCCAGAGGGAATGAACAGAACAGGTAATCATCAAGTGATCCATCCCCTGTCATTCACTCCTAGCTTCTGGCAAAGAGAGGCTAGGGTCGCCATCCTTGGTCATCCTGGCTACTAGCCATTGATGGACCTATCCTCCATGAATTTATCTAGTTCTTTTTTGAACCCTGTTACAGTCTTGGCCTTCACAACATTCTCTGGCAAAGAGCTCCACAGGTTGACTGTGCGTTGTGTGAAGAAATACTTCCTTTTGTTTGTTTTAAACCTGCTGCCTATTAATTTCATTTGGTGACCCCTAATTCTTTTGTTATGAGGAGTAAATAACACTTCCTTATTTACTTTCTCTATACCAATCATGATTGTATAGACCTCAATCATATCTCTCCTTAGTCATCTCTTTTCCAAGCTAAAAAGTCCCAGTCTTATTAATCTCTCCTCCTGTTCTCAGTCTAAGTAGCCATATGCTCTCCCACACTTTGAAATCTATACTTCAAATGGGTCAAGCATTTACTGCCTCTCCACAATGTGAAATCAGCAAGACAGTGTGCAGAATAACAGCACACGTATCAATTCAAGAAGCTTCTTCCCATCTAAAATTAGTAAATAATTGCATAGTGTCAGATAAATTACTGACTGTTCCTACTGATGTTGCTTCAAAACACAGCTCTGAAACCTGCCAATTCTTGTTTTCCCATGTGATTCCATCACAAACAGAATAGCTGGGCAGGTGGAAGTCAGCATAGCTCTCTTGGTGTCAGTGGAGCTGAGGATCTCACCCAAAGACTTTAGAGTTGTACAATACCAATTTGGAAAACTATAGTCTGCTTTCAGAGACGTTGAGTGTCCACAGCTGGTCTCTGTATACTACTGCCCTCTAGAGGATGGAATTGGACCCAATGCAATCTTACTTCCTTACAAAATCAGACATAAGAATACAGAAGTATCACAGCATGCTATTACTGAACAATTGCTGACTCTCGTTTTTACCATATAATTCTAAAACAAATCAATTGGAATATAAATATTGTACTTACATTTCAGTGTATAGTATATAGAGCAATATAAACTAGTCATTGTAGGTATGGAATTTTCATTTGCACTGAATTGGCTAGTGCTTTTTATGTCGCCTGTTGTAAAACTAGGAAAATTTCTAGATAAGTTGATGTACCCGCTGGAAGACCTCTGCACATGCCCAGGGATACATGTACTTCTGATTGAGAACCACTGCTCTACTTAGCATGGAAAGAGAGCGAACGAAAGATGGCATCAAGAAGGGTGAGATGCATAATGACTATGTTGCTTCAGTCTTCATGAAGGGTACTTGCTGAACCACTCTCAGAACTGTTTCAGCGATTATTTTTGAGAACTCATGGAGGATGGGTTTCGTCTCAGACAAATGGAGAATGGAAATTATAGTCCCTATCTTTAAAAAGGGGATCAAAGAAGATTTGGAGAATGACTGACCGGTCAGCCTAACTTCAGTACCTGAAAGATACTGGAACAAATGATTAAGCAATCAATTTGTAAGCACCTAACGTATAACAGGGTAATAATAGATTCATAGATTCTAGGACTGGAAGGGACCTCGAGAGGTCATCGAG
>NW_020693144.1:0-8552 GCF_002925995.2 Terrapene triunguis
GACCAGTATATTTGCCCTCTACCAGACTCCTGTACCCCACTGGTCTGAGTCTGTCACAGAGGGTAACAGCCACAGAGTTCTCCAGGTCTCTTGTTTGCAAAGCAAAGGTGTCACATCAGGCAGGAGATGTCAAAATCTAAAATGGTGATGGATGTGTGATGGTAGCTTTTCTGGGTTGGTTCTTTTTTTTGGGTTGGTTTTTTAATGTAATTTTTGTTTTGTTTTTGCAACCAGTTATTTTTATAGATGCTGAGGCCCGTTTTCCTTTTGAGCACAGCTGTTTAACCCTCAGGCCTGGCTCTGGAAACCTCCTCAGAACTGGCCTTGTGTTTCTTTTGTGTTTGATATCTTTCGGGTAACAGATCCATGTGGTTCAACATGCGGTTCACAGCAACAGATGCTTTGAGAAACCTGCTGGGTTAAGCGGGCCTTTTCCAAACTGACATTGGCCCAAAGTCTGCTTCAATTCAGCTGGATTGGGACACGTCTGTATCAAAGGAGTGGTTCACACCTGATTTGCCCAGAGACCTCGGGGGAGGTGTGGTAAGATAGGATAAATAGGAATCGACAACAATAAAGTTAAAAGTAAGGGTGAAAGACCTTCACCTTGCAGGTCAACAAGCCTGTTCTGTTCATTCCCTCCGAAGCATTTGGCACTCGTCACTCTCAAGCAACATACTGGGCTAGATGGATGAATGTGGCTTTCCTCATCTGAAAGCTCTGCAGCCACTGCTCGTCATCCCAGATGTGCATGACCATGTGATCCCACCACTCGGTGCTTGTCTCCTGAGCCCAAATCTTGT
The DNA here is from genome assembly GCF_002925995.2 of Terrapene triunguis. Classification (NCBI taxonomy): domain Eukaryota; kingdom Metazoa; phylum Chordata; order Testudines; family Emydidae; genus Terrapene; species Terrapene triunguis. Next base: position 804 of record NW_020693144.1, read on the forward strand.
GTCATAGCTACTTCATGTGGTGAGATCAATGTCGAATTCCTCTGCCTTTGTAGTTTAAGGAATAACTCCACTGCCACTCGTGACGTGTAGCATATTGGTCAACAGTGCGGGATCCATTCCTGCAGCAGAAGAGGCAGAATGCGCAGTATACCAACCATTGAAAGATGGTGCCAAATGCGGACAGAAGCACAGGGATTTCTGGGATGCAAAGCAATGCCTCATGGGGCATTGGGACAGGACCCAGGATGCCCCGCAACCCCCTCTGCCTTCTCACAACTCTTAGTAGTAGAAGAGGAAGCGATGCTCAGTGGGATAGCTGCCCAGAGTGCACCGCTCCCAACACCGCTGCAAGTGCTGCAAGTGTGAACATGCTATTGCGCAGTCAGCTGATAGTGTGAACACACAATAACGGTTTCCCTTCAGCACTTGCTGAGCTGCACTGAACTCCCAGTGCTTTAACTCTGCCAGCGTAGACGTAGCCTCAGAGAGACTGACTGCCAGGACCCCCAGACTGATCCCCTCTGGGGAATGAAGCACAATGTTGACAGGCTATGCAGCCTTCCCTAGACTCCCTGTACCTGAAAAGCCTGCTAGCCCAAAGTGCTGGACCATCTATTCAGCTACAGTTCCTACTCCAGGTGAATCCAAAGACCAAGAGGTGCAGATCCAACCCCTTATAATCTTAGAAACATTTTGTTTCTTTTTCTATTTTTTGTCTGTTTCTTTTTAGGAACTTGGAGACCTCCCAGCCTTTCTATTAGATTGGGGTGTAACAGTGTGTGTGTGTGTGTGTGTGTGTGTGTGTGTGTGCGTGCACGTGCACCTCTGAAATCTACCAAGGGAAGATGCTAGGAAGCATAGTTCCCCAAATCTTAAATATTCAGCTCGCTAAATCTGGGTTGCACTGCTTAGGTAGAAATCTCTGATTGGGTTTTCGGCATCACTAAATATGCACCTGCCTTCTTGGGTTGCTCTTTTAGGATTTATAAGGGTTGATTTTCTGCTGTATTAATCTGATGGTTTGACTAAATTGACAACTTGATTCCAATGCAATATCTGGGAGACCCTGGACACTGGGGGATATTTACCCAGAGCTCAGGAGCAATCTACTCAGGGATGATGCAGAAGAAAAGAGCTGGGTGCTGCTTTCCCCACTTATTTCTCCTTACTCCTTTCGGTCTCTCCTCTTTCCCTTTCTTTCATCCCCCTGCCTCCCGGCAGGGAGACTTGGGCACTTCCCTACTCCCAGGGGCACTCACTCTCCCGTAGCTGGATTGGCCCCTGCAAGTGCTAATAGGAGCGAGAGCCTGGGTGCAGGTCAGTCCCTGCAGTGGATCTGGGATGCACAGAGGCAGGAGGAGGAGCAGAGATGGGGCTAGTTCTTCTTTGAGTGATTGCTCATGTGTATTCCACAGTAGGTGTGCGTGCTCGCCAAGTGCACCGGTGCTGGAAGTTTTTCCCCTAGCAGTACCCGTAGGCTGGGAGTGCCCCCCGCAACCTCTAAGGTGGAGCCTTCCTTCATGCCACCAGTGAAGGTGTGTCGGAACTGCTCTGCTTCAGCTTCCCTGTAGCTCGTCCCCAGAACTGTTGATTTGTTTAGTACCTGTAGTTAGTTAGCTGTGTAGTTAGTTTTAGTCAGTTAGTGAGCCCGGGCCAGGGCATGCCCCATGCCCTGGGATTTAAGTAGTGCAGTTCTTGTCGGCATTCTATGCCAAGAAGGGACCCACACACAGACTTTTTGCACTGTTTGGGAGAGACCCACATCAGTGAAAGGTGCAAAATTTGCAAATCGTTTAAGCCTTGGACCAAAAAGGAAAGAGACATTAGGCTCCAGGCCTTTCTGATGGAGTCAGTGCTGACCCCGACCCCGGAATGCCACTCCAAGCTGGTACCAGGCACCGCGGTGTCGGTACATGGCGATCAGCTGGTGCCTTCGACCAGTCGGCCCCACTCCCCGTCCTCGGGACACGCCAAGAGGATGAAGATTCCCTCCTCACAACGGCACCGAGGGAAGTCTGGTAAAGAGGCTAGGTCCATGTTGGGCAGTCCTCGATCCCCATCGGGCTCCAGGCCTCTGACTCACGTGGAGCGGAGTAGCCCGGCCCCTTCGGAACAGGCCTCTCCGGATGTTCATATGCCTTCCACACCTGAAGCCCTCCAGGTGGCCCAGGACGTCATGTCCATGCTGGTGCCCAGAGCCCCTCCAATGTCAGCCCCATGCTCCAGAGGCAAGCCGCTGCTGGGATCTCCGCAGTCGCCCCTGGCTCGGTGCCGGTCTCGGTCGAGGGAATGTTCCTGACGCCGATCACCCCCCAGCATCTGCTCGGGGCAGAGTCCACGTGGATTGCCCCTGACACCGGCTAGACTGTTGGGCTGGGTTCCGTCCAGCCGGGACTCGTGGCACCGGTCCTCCTCAGAGAGCAGATATCAATGGGACCACGGCGGACGTCGTCATCAGTCCTTGTCCTGGAAAAGGTACCGCAGTCAGTCACAGCACAGTTGTAGAAGCCGTTCCCACTCGGACTCTGTCTCTGAGTCGCTGCTGAGACATCACAGCCCCGGGCGTCGATTGCCGGCGTCTCGACGTCATGGGTCCGCCTGTCGAGGCTATTCGCGGAGCAGCTATTACCGTCGGTACCGGTCCTCCACGTTGAGATTGCGGTCCCGTGACCTTCGCAGGTCCCGGCACTGCCACTTCTCTTGGTCGAGAGACAGCAGCGTATCCGACGCCAGACAGGTCTCCGTTCGTAGCTGCCCTTCAACGAGCCAAACCGACCAACCCAGATAGCTGGCCCTGCCGGTGCCAGAGCAAGTGCAGTGGCACCGAGTGTCATGGCTGGCCCAGTGGTACCAGTGGGCACCGTGGCCTCCGACGCAGCCCCCGTGGGAGCTCGCTCGGTGGCCAGAGCTTCGGAAGCTCCATCAGCATTCATCTCCAGACCCCTGATGGAGGAGTCGGTGGGACGCACATCCTTGGCACTGTGCCCGGAGTCCAACCAGGCGGTGGATCCTCCAGTGCCGGCCGACACCCAGAGCACTGCTCCAGCCTCTTCGCCCCGCCCAGAGGAGGTGATTGCGGCCCCGCCCCCTCCATCCTGCAGGAGGACTTCAGGGCCCACCAAGACCTCTTAAAGAGGGTGGCAGCAAGCCTCCATCTCCAGGCAGAGGAGATGGAAGAGCCTGTGGAATCCCTGTTTAACGTGCTGTCCCTATCAGCACCTGGTAGGGTGCCCTTGCTCAGACTCAGTTATACAGGGCTGAATTCCTAGGTGGTTGTGTAGATCACAGGGACTAGGATCCTGTTCTCTGCCCCGTGGCCTTTCTGCCCCCTCCCCCAGAAAGTTGCAAGCAGTGGGCGGGGGGTGGGAGAGGCAGAGTGTGGGCAGGAAGAGGGCTGAGGGGGTCATGGGGCAGAGCACAGGGGGAGCTACAGTGTGGGCGCTGGTGGTCCCCCACTTCTCAGGAACTTCTGGCGGCAGCGCTCCAAAGGTGGCGTACCGGCGTGCCACCTGCTGCCCATGGTGAGTTACATCGGTGGGAGCTGCATTTTAGTGTACACACTTACACAGTTAGGTCGATGTAAGCTGTTTTATGTTGCCCTAATCCTGTAGTGTAGACCAGGGCTAAGATCGAAAGGTTGTCTGTCTCACCAAGAGAAGTTGGCCCACCTTGTCTCTATTTTAGCAAATGGTAATTTGTCTCAAAGTCCCCAATGAATCTCAACTACATTCTGTCAAACTAAGATCCAGTTAGGTGACCACACCGCCTTCAGAGAAAAGGGAAAAACCCACACCAAAGAGGGTATGTCTATACCACGAAATTAGGTCAAATTTATAGAAGCCGTTTTTATAGAAATCGGTTGTATACAGCCGATTGTGTGTGTCCCCACATAAAATGCTCTAAATGCATTAGGTCGGCGGACCGCGTCCACAGTACCGAGGCTAGCGTCGACTTCCGGCGCATTGCACTATGGGTAGCTATCCCACAGTTCCCGCAGTCTCTGCCGCCCATTGGAATTCTGGGTTGAGATCCGAATGCCCGAATGATGCAAAACAGTGCCGCGGGGGGTTCTGGGTACATGTCGTCAGGCCCCTCCCCCTCCGTCAGAGCAACGGCAGACAATCGATTCGCGCCTTTTTACCTGGGTTACCTGTGCAGACAACATACCACGGCAAGCATGGAGCCCGCTCAGCTCAGCTCACCGTCACCATATGTCATCTGGGTGCCGACAGACGTGGGACTGCATTGCTACACAGCAGCAGCAGCTAACTGCCTTTTGGCGGTAGACGGTGCAGCATGATTGGTAGCCTTCATCGGCGATCTGGGTGCTGGCAGCTGTGGGGCTGGCAGCCGTAGGGCTGCATTGCACCAGCCCCTTACCTTTTGCCTTTTGGCAGTAGATGGTTTATTATGACTGGTAATCGTACTCGTCAGACAGCAGTGGCTGTCAATCATGGGCACCTGGGCAGACATGCTCAGTCCTATTGAACTGTCTTGACAATGATGGCTATCAGTCGTAGTATGCTATTTTCTGCCAAGCGCCCACTATTTTCTGCTAAGCACCCAGAAGAGGCTGAGGGCGATCTGAGTGCTGGCAGACATGGGGCTGGCAGACGTGGGGCTACATTGCTACACAGCAGCAACCCCTTGCCTTTGGGCAGTAGATAGTATATTACGACTGGTATCCATCGTTGTCATACTGCAGTGGGTATCAGATTGTGCAATAGGCCTGAAGGCTAACTGCCAAGCGCCCAGTATTTGCTGCCAAGCACCCAGAAAATGCCGAGGGCTATCAGTCATGCTGCACCATCGTCTTAAGATGTAAAAAATATATTTGTTCTGTATTCATTTGCTTCCCCCCTCCCTCCGTCAAATCAACGGCCTGCTAAACCCAGGCTTTTGAGTTCAATCTTTGGGGGGGGGGGCATTCTGTGTGACAGTTGTTTGTGTTTCTCCCTGATGCACAGCCACCTTTCTTGATTTTAATTCCCTGTACCTGTACGCCATGTCGTCACTCGCCCCTCCCTCCCTCCCTCCCTCCTTCCCCTGGTCCATCAGATACTAGTTTCACGCCTTTTTTCATACCAGGCACCATAGCTAGCACTGGGATCATGGAGCCCGCTCAGATCACCGCGGCAATTATGAGCACTATGACCACCACGCGCATTGTCCTGGAGTATATGCAGAGCCAGGACATGCCAAAGTAAAACCGGGACCAGCCGAGGAGGAGGCGATTGCAGCGCGGCGACGAGAGTGATGAGGAAATGGACATGGACCTAGACCTCTCACAAGGCACAGGCCCCAGCAATGTGGAAATCATGGTGTTCCTGGGGCAGGTTGATGCCGTGGAACGCCAATTCTGGGCCCGGGAAACAAGCACAGACTGGTGGGACCGCATCGTGCTGCAGGTGTGGGACAATTCCCAGTGGCTGCGAAGCTTTCGCATGCGTAAGGGCACTTTCATGGAACTTTGTGACTTGCTTTCCCCTGCCCTGAAGCGCCAGAATACCAGGATGAGAGCAGCCCTCACAGTTGAGAAGCGAGTGGCGATAGCCCTGTGGAAGCTTGCAACGCCAGACAGCTACCGGTCAGTCAGGAATCAATTTGGAGTGGGCAAATCTACTGTGGGGGCTGCTGTGATCCAAGTTGCCAGGGCAATGAGAGACCTGGTGATATCAACGGTAGTGACTCTGGGAAACGTGCAGGCCATAGTGGATGGCTTTGCTGCAATGGGATTCCCAAACTGTGGTGGGGCGATAGACGGAACCCATATCACTATCTTGGCACCGGAGCACCAAGCCACCGAGTACATAAACCACAAGGGGTACTTTTCAATGCTGCTGCAAGCCCTGGTGGATCACAAGAAACGTTTCACCGACATCAACGTGGGCTGGCCGGGAAGGGTACATGATGCTCGCGTCTTCAGGCACTCTGTTCTGTTTTGAAAGCTGGAGGAAGGGACTTTCTTCCCGGACCAGAAAATAACCGTTGGGGATGTTGAAATGCCTATCGTGATCCTTGGGGACCCAGCCTACCCCTTAATGCCATGACTCATGAAGCCGTACACAGGCAGCCTGGACAGGAGTCAGGACCTGTTCAACTACAGGCTGAGCAAGTGCCGAATGGTGGTGGAATGTGCATTTGGGCGTTTAAAAGTGCTCTGGCGCAGCTTACTGACTTGCTCAGACCTTAGCGAAAAGAATATCCCCATTGTTATTGCTGCTTGCTGTGCGCTCCACAATATCTGTGAGAGTAAGGGGGAGACATTTATGGCGGGGTGGGAGGTTCAGGCAAATCGCCTGGCCGCTGATTACGCGCAGCCAGACACCAGGGCGGTTAGAGGACCACAGCATGGCGCGGTGCGCATCAGAGAAGCTTTGAAAACCAGTTTTGTGACTGGCCAGGCTATGGTGTGAAACTTCTGTTTGTTTCTCCTTGATGAACCCTCCGCCCCTCCCCACCCACCCGGTTAACTCTACTTCCCTGTAAACCAACCACCCCACCCTCCCCTACCCTCCCCCCTTCGAGCACCACTTGCAGAGGCAATAAAGTCATTGTTACTTCACATTCATGCATTCTTTATTAATTCATCACAGAACTAGGAGGATAATTGCAAAGGTAGCCCGGGATGGGTGGGGGAGGAAGGAAGGAAAAGGACAAACTGCAGTTTAAAACTTTAAAACTTTAACACTTATTGCTCGGGAAATCATCTGGGGTGCAGTGACTGGGTGGCCGGAGGCCCCCCCACCGTGTTCTTGGGCGTCTGGGTGAGGAGGCTTTGGACTTGGGGAGGAGGGCTGTTGGTTACACAGGGGCTGTAGCGGCGGTCTGTGCTCCTGCTGCCTTTCCTGCAGCTCAACCATACGCTGGAGCATATCAGTTTGATGCTCCAGCAGCCGGAGCATCAACTCTTGCCTTCTGTGTGCAAGCTGACGCCACCTCTCCTCTTCAGCCCGCGATTCAGCACGCCACCTCTCCTCTTCAGCCCGCGATTCAGCACGCCACCTCTCCTCTCGGTCATATTGGGCTTTTCTATAATCAGTCATTGACTGCCTCCACGCATTCTGCTGGGCTCTGTCAGCATGGGAGGCAGTCTGTAGTTCTGTAAACATTTCATCACGCGTCCTTCGCTTCCGCTTTCGAATATTCACTAGCCTCTGTGAAGGAGTAAGATTTGCAGCTGGTGGAGAAGGGAGAGGTGGTTAAAAAAGATACATTTTAGAGAACAATGGGTACACTCTTTCACATTACATTTTGTTGTTCACATCACACAGCACATGTGCTTTCGTTACAAGGTCGCATTTTTCCTCTTATATTGAGGGCCTGCCGGTTTGGTGTGAGAGATCACTCACTCAGTGCCAGGCCACAGATTTCAGCTTGCAGGCAGCCGTGGTAAGACACAGTCTTTTGGCTTTTTTAACCTTCTTAACATGTGGGGATGGTTTCAAACAGTACTGCTCTCATTACCCATACCAAGCACCCGTTGGGTTGGCCATTGAAAATGGGTTTGCAATGTAAAAGGAGGGGCTGCGGTTTCAGGGTTAACGTGCAGCACAAACCCAACTAATTCCCCTCCGCCACACACCCAATTCTCTGGGATGATCACTTCACCCCTCCCCCCCACCGCGTGGCTAACAGCGGGGAATATTTCTGTTCAGCAGAGCAGGAAGGGGCACCTCTGAATGTCCCCTTAATAAAATTGCCCCATTTCAACCAGGTGACCGTGAATGATATCACTCTCCTGAGGAT
>NW_020693145.1:0-4684 GCF_002925995.2 Terrapene triunguis
GCGAGGAGGCTACGGCACCGCCGTGAGGGCCTGAAGTCGGAGAGTAGCACAGAGCTGTCAGAAACCACGAGCCCCAGCGCCCAGGACATCACGGTGGCAATGGGGCATGTGGATTTTGTTGAACGGCGATTCTGGGCCCGGGAAACAAGCACGGACTGGTGGGACCGCATAGTGCTTCAGGTCTGGGATGAATCCCAGTGGCTGCGAAACTTTCGCATGCGGAAGGGGACTTTCCTCGAACTTTGTGAGTTGCTGTCCCCTGCCCTGAAGCGCAAGGACACCCGCATGCGAGCAGCCCTGACTGTCCAGAAGCGAGTGGCCATAGCCCTCTGGAAGCTTGCAACGCCGGACAGCTACCGGTCAGTCGCGAACCACTTTGGCGTGGGCAAATCTACCGTGGGGGTTGTTGTCCTGCAAGTAGCCAAGGCAATCGTCAAGGTACTGCTGTCAAAGGTAGTGACCCTGGGAAACGCGCAGGCCATCATAGATGGCTTCGCTGCGATGGGATTCCCAAACTGCGGTGGGGCTATAGATGGGACTCACATCCCTATCCTGGGACCGGGTCACCAGGCCAGCCAGTACATCAATAGAAAGGGCTACTTTTCAATGGTGCTGCAAGCACTGGTGGACCATCGGGGACGGTTTACAAACATCTACGTCGGATGGCCGGGCAAGGTTCATGACGCTCGCGTGTTCAGGAACTCTGGTCTGTTTAGACGGCTGCAGGAAGGCATTTACTTCCCGGACCACAAGATAACTGTTGGGGATGTGGAGATGCCTACAGTGATCCTCGGGGACCCAGCCTACCCGCTAATGCCCTGGCTCATGAAGCCCTATACTGGGGCCCTGGACACTGCACAAGAACTCTTCAACTACCGGCTGAGCAAGTGCAGAATGGTGGTGGAGTGTGCTTTTGGCCGTCTCAAGGGGAGATGGAGAAGCTTACTGACTCGCTGTGATCTCAGCGAAACCAATATCCCCATCGTTATTGCAGCTTGCTGTGTGCTCCACAATCTCTGTGAGAGCAAGGGGGAGACCTTTATGTCGGGGTGGGAGGTTGAGGCAAATAGCCTGGCTGCTGATTACGCCCAGCCAGACAGCCGGGCGATTAGAAGAGCCCAGCGGGACGCGCTGTGCATACGGGAGGCTTTGAAAGCCAGTTTCAAGGCTGAGCAGGGTACCCAGTGACTTTTAAGTTTGTGGACACAGAAGCTGAACTTGCCCCCGTTTCTTTACCCAGTTGCCGTCGACTATCCTCTCCAGTTACATACCCCCTTCACCCCCTTCCCAAAAAATAAAATCTGTTCTGTTTTGTTAATGGACACCATTGTCTTTATTACTGTTTTCGCGGGAATGTTTTAAACCTGGGACGCAGTCTGTGGCTGGGGGCGGGTTTAGTGTTGTGATGCAAATGATGCTTCTAAACTCCAGGAATGACAGGCTGCGCGGTGGTGGACTGGTTGTTTCAACGGAGCCTGCCAGCCCTCCTGGCCGGGACTGCGTGTATGTGAGGGCTATGTGACTGTCTTGCAGGGGGAGGAGGGTTACAGATCCCCTGCTGCGCGGCTCTGTGATCCAGGGTAAGGACCGCTGCATAAGATCTGTAACTGCCCTCCCCCGCCACCAAGTCACAGAGCAACACCACTCCCCCCCCACCACACAGAACATGAAAACCACCTCCCAGACTGACCAGGATAACTAGTCACTGCACTGTATATGTGCCCTGCTGCTGGACCTGCCCCCTGCTAAAGGTGACTGTCCTGTCCAATTACCAAGCCCCTTCCCCCCTCTTCAGACAGACTCTCATCTAAAAGAAGAGGATGGAAACAATAATGAACAAAAACTTATTTTTTATTAACAACCGCACATGGAACGGGGGGGTGAAACTTGGACGGGGTCTTGTGTGAGGCGGGTAGGAAAGGACTTTTCAAATTTTGGGGAATGAGAGCCTTCTAGTGGTAGAGCAGTCCGCAGGGGTGGAGTGAAATTTTTCACGGCCCCTTCCGCCCCTCCGTGTTTGGACTTTGGGTGAGGGGGGTATGGGACTTGGTGGCGGGGCAGGGCAGTTAGAGAGAGACTGCAGCGGGGTGCATCCACAAGGCGGCGGAGCGTGTCCGTTTGCTCCCTCATTAGTCCAAGCAGCGTTTGAGTAGCCTGCCAGTCCTCCTGTCGCCACCTCTCCTCCCGTTCCATGTTTGCCCGGTGCATTTGGGACAAGTTCTCCCTCCACTGTGTCTGCTGGGCTGCCTGTGCTCGGGAGCATCCCATTAGTTCAGCAAACATGTCTTCCCGTCTCCTCTTCTTCCTCCTCCTAATGTGCGCTAGCCTCTGGGCAGATGTGGCTGTGGGAATTGGAAAAAGGGAGTGAATTCCTGAGACAGATCAATGTATCTGTGAACAGAGAACATAGTCTTTCTCTGTGAACAAGACCATGCAGAGCACCTATCACACGCGCACTGAGGACAAGGTCGAATTTTCGGCCCTCGCCTACAGTGCCTGCGGTCTTGCTGTGGCGAGCTGAGGAGCAGGGCAGGACACCGGACTTTGTCTAGCTGTCAAACATGGTAAGCCCGTAGACTTGTGGCTGCTTAAAACTTTAAGAGTGGCACTGGCCTCCTTTCGCATAGAAAGCAATGCGAGTCTCTGCTGGCAGCAATCCTGCAAGCATGAACTCTGGCCCTGTCCCACCCCCTCGCGGCTGTAAACCGCGTGGCTGTAAACCGGCGGTTGCAGTTCTGTAAAGGGACGGGCAAGCAGTCCCAATACTAACTTTCCCCTACCTAATTCACAGCAGGGAGTCATGCCAGACATCACCCTCCTGAAGGTCTCGGAGAGCCAGAAGGAGCGGATGCTTCGTGACAGCCTGCAGAAACCGGGGCCATTTGCTGCAATGCTCTGCAAGGCCATGATCCCCGAGTACCTGCTGGCGTTGTGGCAGGGAAACGTCTCATACCACGGGGGGCCTAACAAGCTCTCCCTGCCCAGGAACCTGCTCATGAGGCTTGAAAAACACCTGCAGGAGACCTATGAGGAGTTCTCCCCGGAGGATGTCGCCTCTATCCCCGGATACATTGACCAGTTTTTGGGTTAGGTGCCCTTGGAGGGACAAAAGAGTGCAGCGTTTTGGGCATTATAATCATGAAGCGGACATTGTGAAATTTTTTGAAAATAGACTATATATTGAAGCGCCCAAAGACAGAGTAATCATGATACACTTTGCACAGATTCCCGTTTTGTTGGACTTTCCTGTTTACATGTTTTGAAGCACTTTACCCACTGTTAATATTTTAAATCTTCCTGTTTTGTTGTAAATAAATGTTTACATGTTTTAAAGCACTTTACCTATTGTTAATATTTTAAATATGCCAGTTATGTTATAAATAAATGTTTAGATATTTAAAACACTTACTGCTTGATCCTTCCCCTGAATCTGTGTCTGGGATAACGGCTGGGGAGGGTTGGTAGGGGATCTCTGTGAGGGTGATGAAGAGCTCCTGGCTGTCGGGCAAATCAGCGCTGTCGACTGCCTCGTCCTCCTCATCTCCTTCCTCCTCTTCCCCGTCCGCTGAGGAACCGGCCGCGGACAATATCCCATCCTCAGAGTCCACGGTCAGGGGTGGGGTAGTGGTGGCGGCCGCACCTAGGATGGAATGCAGTGCCTCGTAGAAACGGGATGTGTGGGGCTGGGATCCGGAGCGTCCGTTTGCCTCTTTGGTCTTCTGGTAGCCTTGTCTCAGCTCCTTGATTTTCACGCGGCACTGCGTTGCATCCCGGCTGTATCCTCTCTCTGCCATGGCTTTAGAGATCTTCTCATAGGTCTTTGCATTCCGTCTTTTGGAGCGCAGCTCGGAAAGCACGGACTCATCTCCCCACACAGCGATGAGATCCAAGACTTCCCGATCAGTCCATGCTGGGGCCCTCTTTCTAGTCTGAGATTGCACGGCCATCTCTGCTGGAGAGCTCTGCATCTTTGCCACTGCTGCTGAGCTCGCCAAGGTGTCAAAACAGAAACTGCGATTCAAACTGCCCAGACAGAAAAAGGAATTCAAATTTTCCCGGGGTGTGGCTGGTCAGAGCATCCGAGCTCGGACTGCTGTCCAGAGCGTCAACAGAGTGGTGCACTGTGGGATAGCTCCCGGAGCTATTACCGTCAAATTCCATCCACACCTAGCCTAATTCGACATGGCCATGTCGAATTTAGCGCTACTCCTCTCGTTGGGGAGGTTTACAGAAATCGATTTAAAGAGAGCTCTATGTCGAATTAAATAGCTTCGTGGTGTGGACGGGTGCAGGGTTAATTCGATATAACGGCGCTAAATTCGACATAAAAGCCTAGTGTAGACCAGGCCTTAGAGGGATTCTTGTGGGTTAGAGTGTATCATCGGGAGCATTTGGTAAGGGAAAGTTAAACGAGCCCAGTTCTGATGGAATATACACATGTAAATCTGGATTGACACAGTTGAAGTCAATGCTATTGAATTCAGAACCTGGCCCTAAGAATTTATCCCATGTACTGCAAAGAGGCAGTGGCCTAATTTGTATTGTCGGGGGTGGAGAAAATAATATATATATATATATATAATGAGGCAATGAAACATTTTTATAAATAGCTTCAATGCAGGACATATAAATACGACTGTTTTCACCATGCACTTGCCGTGGGTTTACCCACATGTGATCATAC
>NW_020693146.1:0-339 GCF_002925995.2 Terrapene triunguis
TACCAGACCCAGGACTGACCCCTGCGGGATCCCACGAGATGTGCCCTCCCAGTTTGAGAGCAAGCCATTGATAACTACTCTTTAAGTATCGGAGGGGTAGCCATGTTAGTTTGGATCTGTAAAAAGCAACAAAGAGTCCTGTGGCACCTTATAGACTAACACACGAAAGCTTATGCTCCAATACATCTGTTAGTCTATAAGGTGCCACAGGACTCTCTGTTGCTTTTTACTCTTTAAGTATGGTCCTTAAACCATTTGTGTACCAACTTTATAGCAATTTTATCTAGATCATATTTCTCTACTTTGCTTATGAGAATGTCATGTGGGAATGTGTCAAAA
>NW_020693146.1:349-15713 GCF_002925995.2 Terrapene triunguis
CTATCTATCTATCTATCTATCTATCTATCTATCTATCTATCCCCATTAACCCCCTCTGTCTATCTATCTATCTATCTATGAATGAGATGCCTATACACAAGGGTGATTCAAGGTGAGTGATACAATTATTTTATTATTAACATTAATATAGTTATTATTGCCAGACCTGCTCATTAGTGTCAGCTACTGTGACCTGCAGAATACCATAGACCATCAGTGATGGTGCTGATCGTACATTAGTGATCAGAGGCAGTGTGTGGCCTAGAGGAGAGCGCTCTGCCTGTGGCCTGCAGGGTGACTTTGGGTGAGTCCCGTCACTCCCTTATCATGTACCTCAGTTTCCCCATCTGTAAAAAAAGGAGAATAATACTTCCCTCTCCTTGTAAAGAGCTTTGAGGTCTACTGTTGAAAAGTTATTACTACTAATAATAGCAAAGTTTGCAATGTGTCCTGTCTGTCACTTAACAGCTGTGTTCACTGTGGACAGGGCTTACAGACTCATAGACTTTAAGGTTAGAAGGGAAGATCATGATTATCTAATCTGACCTCCTGCACATTGCAGGCCACAGAACCTCACCCACCCACTCCTGTAATAGACCCCTAACCTCTGGCTGAGTCACTCAAGTCCTCAAATCATGGTTTAAAGATTTCAAGTTAGAGAGAATCCACCATTTACACTAGTTTAAACCTGCAAGTGACCCGTGTCCCATGCTGCAGAGGAAGGCTACCTCCCACCCCCCCATCTCTGCAAATCTGATGGAGGGGGGATTTCCTCCTAACCCCAGATATGGCAGTCACTTAGACCCTGAGCATGCAGATGGGAAAGAATTGTCTGTAGTAACTCAGAGCCCTCCCCATCTAATGTCCTATCACCAGCCCTCGGAGGTATTTGCTTCTGGCAGTCGCAGTTCGGCTACATGCCATTGTAGGCAAACTCGTCATACCATCCCCTCCATAAACTTATCAGGCTCTGTCTTGAAGCAACTTACGTTTTTTGCCCCCACTGTTCCCCTTGGAAGGCTGTTGCAGAACTTCACTCCTCTGATGGTTAGAAACCTTCACCTAATTTCAAGCCTAAATTTGTTGATGGCCCGTGTAAATCCATTTGTGCTTGTTGGTAATATGTAACATGCCTTCTTTTTTTTTTTTTTTTTTTAGCTTCCTCATCCTGTAGCATCCTAAAAATTCAGTCCCGTCCATTTCAATTATCTGCTTCCCAAAGCCACGTTGAGAGAACATTGATCTATGTACTATCAGGTTCCTGCTTTCCACAGACCACCTCTTTGTTTTTTGGTCGATAAAAATACTGCCCCCTAGTGCGTAAACTGAAGGCACTTTCTCTACAAGGGATTTTCTGAATATGTTCTTTCTTTCTTTCTTTCTTTCTTTCTTTCTTTCTTTCGATATTCACCTACATTTCCCCCCCCCCCCCCCACATCATAACACAGGTAAGGAAAATCAGGCGCATATAAAGGGGATCATATTTTTGAAGAACCTCCTAATTTTTTTCCATATTTATATTTAATGCATTTGTTGACCTATGCGCTGTTACAGGAGGCAAAGCTATTTAGGTCAGCTAGCAAGAATAGGGCTAGTTTTCTTGCTTTTCTGTTTTGATAAAGTTATGGTCCTTCGTTTTTTTCCCCCAAGAGAACAATTTTCTCCTATTTATGGTCCCCATTTCCACAAAGAAACCAGAGGGAATGGAGTCACCGATTCACTGATTGCAAGAGCCAGTAAAACCTTCCCCTTCCTTTGCAACTTTCAAATGAATGCAAACGAGGCAAAGCAATGGAGAATGAGTCTATATCCCTCCAAAGAAACCAGTGGGAACGCAGCCGCTGTTCTCTGCGTTGTTGAAAAGACACGTCCCTTTTTGAATGAATTGCAGCTATCTTCCACCTTGACTCATTGTGAACTTGCTGCTGGTTCTGTTCCACAGGCCGAGCGCCCCTTTACGTAGGTGTCTATAGTTGGATCATGATTCCAGAGGGAACGACACAGGTTTGACTTTTGGAGGTGGAAACGGGCAGTTCAGTGTCTGGGGAGAGCCTGAGGCTTCTAGAATCAGGGGTTGGTATCCCCCGGGGCAGGGATTTGCATGCGGGTTTCCCGGGGAAGATATAAGCGATTAAAGAGACTGATAAGGGGGGTCGGGGCTCGCTGGCGGAAGTGGTGCTGTAGGTTAGAACCATTGTCCCCCTGTAGTGATAACGTGGAATGACTCGTGCTGCATGGAAGCAGAAATTCTTGATTGTTTCTCAGGGTGTTCATGGAGGATGTGGCGTTACCCAGTGCTGGTGTGTCCCTCAGCGCTTCTGCATCTTAGGTGTGAACAGTCCCCTGTTATTGTACCCTCTTCCAAATGTGACTCCACGCCCTGTGTCTGCCCCTCTGCGCTGTATCAGAAGGAAACAAAGATAAAATCCCTTTGATCATTAGGAACGGTTCCCCGGGAATTAGGTGGGAAAATCCCATTGCGCACTCAGAGACCTGGGTTTGCTTTTCCTGCCTCCCTTCCCAAGAAACCACCATGCTGGTCCTCCTGCTGATTCTTGCTTCCCCTTCCATGTATATTTTCCTGGGGAACGTTGTCTTGCTGTTAAGTGTAGGACAACCGAGCCCTTAGGGGCAGATTTTTAAAGGTATTCAGGCACCCAGAGAGATTTTCAATAGCATTTAGGCGCCAAAAACTAATTAATTTCAATGGTAATTAGGTGCTTAGATGCTTCTGGGAGTCCCACTAGGCACCTAAACCCCTTTAGAAATCTGACCGGACCAGGGGCGCTAGAACAATTTGTATAGTGGGGGTGCCCAGAGCCAATGAACCAAACTGTAAATCCTGCATATGACAGAAACCACTTCAAGACAGGGGCGCGGCAGCACCCCTAGTTCCAGCACTTATGGACCCGACTGGAATGATGTACTGATATATTGAAAAAGCCCTTAGCAGTTTGGTTGGTTTTTCACAAGTTGGATGGCGGGTGTGTTCCTACCAGTGGGGCTAGGAAGCGTCTCCAAAGCCCAAAGTCTACGGTATTTTGGGCACAAATCCAAGATGATTCCCACGGATTCCTCGTCCTCCAACTCCACCAACCTCCTCTGCGTATTTCCTTTTGATTTGTGTGGATTCTAGTTGGGGAAACCCCATATCTGGCTTGTCTACACGATCAAATGGACCGCAGCAAGGTTGGGGTGTGAATCGATCCCGCTATAGCACGTTGTGGCCTAATTGCTGGTGTGCACCATGGAGATTTGCATTCATAGCTCCTTAGAACGCTTTGGTCTAGTCCCCTTTGAAACTGGAGTAGCTCAGAGCGCTCTGGCGAGCTCTTAATCCGGGTCATGAGGATACACGTGAACAGTTAGACCGCAGCAGGCTAGTGCAGGGGTAGATTCATCCCCACCTCACTGTTGCCGTAGACAAGTGAGTTAAACTGGTCCCTGCGCTGCTCAGAATCCACTTCCCCTTTTTGTGCCAGGCCCGCTCTGCTCTGTGTCACTGTGTGTCTGGAGCAGTAATACGTGGCGGTGTCTGCAGCTGTCAGCAAGCGGAGCTCCAGGGAGAACTGGTTCTTGGAAGGGTTCACCGAGATGGTGATGCGACTCTGGAGGGAAGCAGCGTAGTTTGTGCTTCCCCCTTGAGCTATACGCCCGATCCATTCCAGCCCTTTCCCGGGACTCTGCCGGATCCAGTTCCACCAGCAACAACTACTGCCCAGGGTGTCCGAGGAGGCACCTGAGATGGAGCAGGTGAGGCTGAGAGTCTCTGAGGGTTTTAGAGTCCCAGGCCCTGACTCCACCAGCTGCACTTGTGACAGGACCCCTGTGGAAAAGACAGAGCCGTGTGAATTCATCCCACAACCCATTCATCCCCTGGTGCTGTGCAGATCGGTCCCACCCAATACTCACACGAGGGGGTGGCCAACAGGAGAAGGAATACAAATAACGGCTTCATGATTACACTGTCAGAGAACAGAGCCTCTCTCCGAGACGCCAGAGAATCTGAGCTTTCTACCTCCAGGAGCGTGTGTTTATACAGGACACGCGTGGGCAGGGATTTGCATGCAGATATCCCTCAGGGGATATAAGAGAGGAGAGGGGTTGAAAGGGAAATGAGAACGCTCCGTGCCTTACACAAAGGAGACACATGAGTCAGATCTACAGCTACAGATTTTGAATCATAGGATTGTCCAACAGAAATTGGAATGACTCGGGCGGCTCAGGGCACGTGCGGGTCTCGGTCTGGGCATCATCTCGGGTATTGTCAAAGGCTGCAGGGAGAAGTGGTTCTTGGATGTGTCTGTAGAGATGATGGTTCTGCCTTTCCAAGTGTGGGAATAAACTGAATCTCTCCCCATACATCATGTGGTCTATCCATTGCAGTCCTTTCACAGCAGGCTGCCAGACCCAATTCCAAGAGTGATAACTCTGAGTGGTGGAAAGGTTTGAGACGTCACAGGTCAGCGTGAGGCTCTCTCCTCCTTTCCCCATTCTCTGGGGGTACTTGGCCCTGCCTCCGCCGGGGGGCGATGGACCAGGTGACCTCTGGAGATCCACTCCAGCCCTACATTTCTAGGATTCTGTGATTCCTGGCACGGACTAGACCAACTGGATTTCAGAGAGGACACCTTTCGGGGAGTAAAGAAGGAGCAAGTATATGAGCGAAAGGCACAGTTATAGAGAGAAACGATTCTCTCCCTATTTTCCCCAATACACATATGAAGGAATAGCTAATAGAAGATTGACGTCTGTAGGGATTTTATATTTATGCACAGTTACTGTGGCAGACTTGGGCTCCAGGTTCTGGACGACATATTCCTGGATGAACATTGGAGTATCTAGAATCAGAGACTTGTGTTTAAACAGGGACTCACTGGGGGCAGAGGTGCACATGGGTTTTTCACCCAATGGTGAAGGGAAATGAAAGGGTTCGAGAGGGAGGTTTACAGTTTAAATAGGATGCTTCCTCTGGGATATGCCCTCATAGACAGAGAAAATACATTTCAGAGTCGTGGGACTTCAAGCACAAAGTCTAGTCAGGGGTGTACAGAGCAGCACTCAGTGGGAGTTAGGTATGTAGCCCAGGCTTTCTTTTGTAACTGCTACTAGATGCATATCTGCATTTTTAGGCACCATTGAAAATCTGGCCCATGATGCTGAAAACTATTTATAAAGGCCAGAATCTTCACCGAAAGTGTTTGTCTCAAACTATTTTTTCTCCTCTTTCAAGGGAATACTTTCCACAGACTTTTGCACAATTTACCTGTGTAACTCATTGCTGCAGGAGATCATGAGGGCCAAGGTTTTATCCCTATGAACGATCATTTTATTGTTAGATTATGTTCATCTACACATTTATGAATACTATAGAAAACGGGTTATTTCCCCAGTCATTCACCTTTGGTGTAAATCAGTGGTAACTCCGCTGGAGTCAAGGTGGATGAATCACCATTCACTTTCTTTCTTTCTTTCTTTCTTTCTTTCTTTCTTTCTTTCTTATCATAACGCGTGTAATGAAAAATCAGATGCGCACAGAGGAGTTTATAAATTGTACAGGGTATCCTAGATATTTGTAATAAATATGTTTACCATGGATTTTTCACTTTCTGTGTTACAGGAATTTGACATCTATGTTATCAGGTGGAAGGAATACACGTTGTTTGCTTGCTATTGTGTTTTGAAAGCAGTTATATTCCTTATCCCCCCATTGTTCTCCCATTAACATGCCCCCCTCTCTAGAGGAACTCAGACTGAATGGAGGCGCTAACTGATTTCAAGCGTCAGTTACAATCTCCCCTTTCCATTACAACTTGCAAATGACAAGACCTGGGTAAAGGTGATGCAGAGCAACGCTGGGAGTCTCCCCGCTGTACTCAGCGCCTCACTGCACTATTCAAAAAACGCTTCCCCCTGTCGTACGGCTGCCTGCTTGTGTGTCCCTGAGCATTGTCTCTGGCGCAGTGATGGGTGGCGGTGTCTGCAGCTGTCAGCGAGCGGAGCTGCAGGGAGACCTGGTTCTTGGAAGTGTCTTGTGAGATGGTCACTCGACTCTGCAGAGAGCTGGGGTACTCAGTGTTCCACCTGGGGGAGCTATAGAATGCGGGTCCCATCCATTCCAGCCCTTTCCCTGCGGGCTGCCGGACCCAGTTCCAGGTGACGCTGGTGCTAGAAACCGAGTCTCCGGAGATGGTTCAAGTGAGTGTCAGGGACTCCCCAGGTTTCACCGCTCCCCGGCCCGGTTCCCACAGCTGCACTTGGGAGAGGACACCTGGGAAGGAAACACAGAAATGAATCTGTGAGCCAGGCTCCTAACCCCGGGGAGTGGGGAACGTGTGAAAATTAAACACCACGAGACCGCGCCTAAGGTAGCGAGACACCCAAATGCCACTGAATTACATCAGGATCCGGGCACTTCATTCCCTTAGGCTTCCTTGAATGGCTGATCTTCTGGAATCACTGCAGCAATTAACCCTCCGGACCCCCAATAGACACGTACCTGAAGGGGCCTCCAGGATGAACAGGAAAATCAGTAGCAGGTTCATCTTAAATGAAGGTGCAAACTGTCCCCAGCAGTGAGGCCCGGGCAGTTCTGTGTCTAGGGAGGGACCGAGGCTCCTCCAATCAGGGGGCTGGATTTAAACAGGAATCCTCCAGTGAAGGGATTTGCAGGCGAGTTTCACAACGTGAGCAGAAGAGCTGGTAGGCTGTGAGCTCTGTCTACACATGGGCATCTCTCCCTGGGACGCGTGTCCCCCTCAGGCAGTGAGTTCTGCTCAGCAAGGGTGTTTGGTCATTTAGCACTCTTAATGGTCCTTGAAATTGTCAGCCAAATACAAGCGCAGGACAGCGCCTTCTTAGGAAGGAAGGAATATTTGAAGAAGAGAAATTATAACTCTTCTCTAATGGTTTTGGTTGGGAAAAGAGCACAAGGGAGTTAGGAACTGAAATGTCATCATAATCCTGGAGGATTGGGTGTTTAACTCCCTTAAATCCTCTCTGCCGTCCTATCCCATGTTCGGTAGAGATTTATTATATCGCCAGTATAGCTGTCAAGCGATTAGAGAAAAAAATAATCGTGATTAAAAAAATAATAATCATAATTAATTGTGCGATTAATTGCACTGTTAAACAACAATAAAATACCATTTATTTTAAATATTTTTGGATGTTTACTATATATTATTTTCAATTACAACACAGAATACAAAATGTACAGTGATCACGTTATATTTCTCTTTAATTACAAATATTTGCACTGTAAAAAACAAAAAAAACATATTTTTCAATTCACCTCATATAAGTACTCTAGTGCAATCTCTTTATATGAAAGTTGAACTTACAAATACAAATGTAGAATTATTTAAAAAAAAAATCAGTCAAAATAAAACAATGTAAAACTTTAGAGACTACAAGTCCACTCAGTCCTACTTTTTGGTCAGCCATTCACTCAGACACACAAGGTTGGTTACAATTTTCTTGCTGCTTCTTGTTTACAATGTCACCTGAAAGTGAGAACAGGTGTTCGCATGGCACTGTTGTAGCTGGTGTTGCAAGATATTTAAGTGCCAGATGCACCAAAGATTCATATGTCCCTTCATGCTTTAACCACCATTCCAGAGGACATGCTTCCATGCTGATGATGGGTTCTTCTTGATAACGATCCAAAGCAGTGCAGACTGACGCATGTTCATTTTCATCATCTGAGTCAGATGCCACCAGCAGAAGGTTGATTTTCTTTGATGGTTCGGGTTCTGTAGTTTCCACATCTGAGAGTATGTCTACACTGCACAGTTCTCACCAAAACTTTTGTCTTTCGCAAGTACTTAAAAAAGCTCCCCCCGCAAAAGACAAACGTTTTGCTGATGCAAATGGCAGTGTGAATGCGGCTTTGTTGGCAGAAGCGCTCTTCTGCCCACAAAGGTTATACCTCTTGCGGGCCTGGAAGTATTTTGTTGGCAAAAGTGCTGACAAAATACCACAAAAGAGCATTCACACATGCTGATTTTTAGTGACAAGGTTGTGTCAACACTGCCTTGTCACTAAAAGCTGCGTAGTGTAGACAAGCCCTGAGTGTTGCTCTTTTAAGACTTCTAAAAGCATGCTCTGCACCTCGTCTCTCTCAGATTGTGGACGGCACTTCATATTCTTAAACCTTGGGTCGAGTGCTGTAGCTATTTTTAGAAATCTCACATCGGTACCTTCTTTGCGTTTTGTCAAATCTGCTGTGAAAGTGTTCTGAAAACTAACGTGCTGCATCATCATCCGAGACAGCTATAACATGAAATATATGCAAAAGGCCGATAAAACAGAGCAGGAGACATATAGTTCCTCCCCCCACACACACACCAAGGAGTACAGTCACAAATTTAATTGGTGCATTATTTTTTTAACTAGCATCATCAGCATGGAAGCAAGTCCTCTGGAATGGTGGCCGAAGCATGAAGGGGCATACGAATGTTTAGCATATCTGCCATGTATCTACCTTGCAAGGCCCACTACAAAAGTGCCATGCGAATGTCTGTTCTCACTTTCAGGTGACATTGTAAATAAGAAGCAGGCAGCAGTATCTCCCATCAATGTAAACAAACTTGTTTGTGTTTGCGATTGGCAGAAAAGAAGTAGGACTGAGGCTATGTCTACACTACAAAATTAGGTCGGATTTATAGAAGCCGGTTTTATAGAAACCGGTTGTATGCAGCCGATTGTGTGTGTCCCCACCTAAAATGCTCTAAGTGCATGAAGTCGGCGGACCGCGTCCACAGTACCGAGGCTAGCGTCGACTTCCGGCGCATTGCACTATGGTACCTATCCCACAGTTCCTGGAGTCTCCGGCGCCCATTGGAATTATGGGTTGAGATCGCAATGCCCGGATGATGCAAAGCAGTCCCGCGAGGGGTTCTGGGTACATTGCGTCAGGCCCCTCCCCCGCCGTCACAGCAACGGCAGACAATAGATTCGCGCCTTTTTACCTGGGTTACCTGTGCAGACAACATACCACGCCAAGCATTGAGCCCTCTCAGCTCAGCGCACCGTCACCATATCTCTTCCGGGTGCCGGCAAACGTGGGACTGCATTGCTAAACAGCAGCAGCTTACTGCCTTTTGGCGGTAGACGGTGCAGCATGACTGGTAGCCTTCATTGGCGATCTGGGTGCTGGCAGCTGTGGGGCTGGCAGCCGTAGGGCTGCATTGCACCAGCCCCTTGCCTTTTGGTAGAAGATGGTTTATTACGACTGGTATCCGTCGTCGTCATACGTCAGCGGCTGTCGATCATGGGCACCCGGGCAGACAATGATGGTTATCAGTCATAGTATGCTATTTTCTGCCAGGCGCCCTGCTGGCTCATTGCACGTTAGCAGAGTCGTAGTATGCTATTTTCTGCCAAGTGCCCAGTATTGTCTGCTAAGCACCCAGAAGAGGCCGATGGCGATCTGGGTGCTGGCAGACATGGGGCTGGCAGACGTGGGGCTAGATTGCTACACAGCAGCAACCCCTTGCCTTTTGGGCAGTAGATAGCATATTACGATTGGTATCCATCATTGTCATATTGCAGTGGGTATCAGATGGTGCAATAGACCTGAAGGCTTACTGCCAAGCGCCCAGTATTTGCTGCCAACCACCCAGAAAATGCCGAGGGCTATCAGTCATGCTGCACCGTCGTCTTAAGATGTAAAAAATAGATTTATTCTGCATTCATTTGCTTCCCCCCTCCCTCCTGCTAAACCCAGGCTTTTGAGTTCAATCTTTGGGGGGGGGGCATTCTGTGTGACAGTTGTTTGTGTTTCTCCCTGATGCAAAGCTACCTTTCTTGATTTTAATTCCCTGTACCTGTACGCCATGTCGTCACTCACCCCTCCCTCTCTCCCTCCCTCCCTTCTTCCCCTGGTCCGTCAGATACTACTTTCGCGCCTTTTTTCAGACCAGACGCCATAGCTAGCACTGGGATCATGGAGCCCGCTCAGATCACCGCGGCAATTATGAGCACTATGAACACCACGTGCATTGTCCTGGAAAACATGCAGAGCCAGGACATGCCAAAGCCAAACCAGGACCAGCTGAGGAGGAGGTGATTGCAGCGCGGCGACGATAGTGATGAGGAAATTGACATGGACCTCTCACAAGGCACAGGCCCCAGCAATGTGGAAATCCTGGTGTTACTGGGGCAGGTTCATGCCGTGGACCGCCGATTCTGGGCCCGGGAAACAAGCACAGAGTGGTGGGACCGCATCGTGTTGCAGATCTGGGACGATGCCCAGTGGCTGCGAAACTTTCGCATGCGTAAGGGCACTTTCATGGAACTTTGTGACTTGCTTTCCCCTGCCCTGAAGCGCCAGAATACCAGGATGAGAGCAGCCCTCACAGTTGAGAAGCGAGTGGCGATAGCCCTGTGGAAGCTTGCGACGCCAGACAGCTACCGGTCAGTCGGGAATCAATTTGGAGTGGGCAAATCTACTGTGGGGGCTGCTGTGATCCAAGTTGCCAGGGCAATGAGAGACCTGGTGATATCAAGGGTAGTGACTCTGGGAAACGTGCAGACCATAGTGGATGGCTTTGCTGCAATGGGATTCCCAAACTGTGGTGGGGCGATAGACGGAACCCATATCCCTATCTTGGCACCGGCGCACCAAGCCGCCGACTACATAAACCGCAAGGGGTACTTTTCAATGCTGCTGCAAGCCCTGGTGGATCACAAGGGACGTTTCACCGACATCAACGTGGGCTGGCCGGGAAGGGTACATGATGCTCGCGTCTTCAGGCAGTCTCTTCTGTTTCGAAAGCTGGAGGAAGGGACTTTCTTCCCGGACCAGAAAATAACCATTGGGGATGTTGAAATGCCTATCGTGATCCTTGGGGACCCAGCCTACCCCTTAATGCCATGGCTCATGAAGCCGTACACAGGCAGCCTGGACAGGAGTCAGGACCTGTTCAACTACAGGCTGAGCAAGTGCCGAATGGTGGTGGAATGTGCATTTGGCCGTTTAAAAGCGCGCTGGCGCAGCTTACTGACTCGCTCAGACCTTAGCGAAAAGAATCTCCCCATTGTTATTGCTGCTTGCTGTGCGCTCCACAATATATGTGAAAGTAAGGGGGAGACATTTATGGCGGGGTGGGAGGTTGAGGCAAATCGCCTGGCCGCTGATTACGCGCAGCCAGACACCAGGGCGGTTAGAGGAGCACAGCAGGGCGCGGTGCGCATCAGAGAAGCGTTGAAAACCAGTTTTGTGACTGGCCAGGCTACGGAGTGAAACTTCTGTTTGTTGCTCCTTGATGAACCCTCTGCCCCTCCCCCACCACCCTGTTAACTCTACTTCCCTGCAAACCAACCACCCCACCCTCCCCTACTACCCTCCCCCCTTCGAGCACCACTTGCAGAGGCAATAAAGTCATTGTTGCTTCACATTCATGCATTCTTTATTAATTCAGCACACAACTAGGGGGATAATTGGAAAGGTAGCCCGGGATGGGTGGGGGAGGAGGGAAGGAAAAGGACACACTCCAATTTAAAACTTTAAAACTTATTGCTATGGAAATCATCTAGGGTGGAGTGAGTGGGTGGCCGAAGGCCCCCCCACCGTGTTCTTGGGCGTCTGGGTGAGGAGGCAATGGGACTTGGGGAGGAGGGCTGCTGGTTACAGAGGGGCTGTAGCGGCGTTCTCTGCTCCTGCTGCCTTTCCTGCAGCTCAACCATACGCAGGAGCATATCACTTTGATGCTCCAGCAGCCGGAGCATCGACTCTTGCTTTCTGATTACAAGTTGACGCCACCTCTCCTCTTCAGCCCGCGTTTCAGCACGCAACTTCTCCTCTTCAGCCCGCGATTCAGCACGCCACCTCTCCTCTCGCTCATATTGGGCTTTTTTAAAATCAGTCATTGACTGCCTCCACGCATTCAGCTGTGCTCTGTCAGCGTGGGAGGCAGTCTGAAGTTCAGTAAACATTTCGTCACGCGTCCTTCGCTTCCTTCTTCGAATATTCACTAGCCTCTGCGAAGGAGTAAGATTTGCAGCTGGCGGAGAAGGGAGAGGTTGTTAAAAAAGATACATTTTAGAGAACAATGGGTAGACTCTTTCACGTTAGATTTTGCTGTTCACAACATCACACAGCACATGTGCTTTCGTTACAAGGTCGCATTTTTCCTCTTATATTGAGAGTCTCCTGGTTTGGTGTGAGAGATCACTCACGCAGTGCCAGGACACAGATTTCAACTTGCAGGCAGCCATGGTAAGACATATAGTCTTTGGGCTTTTTTAACCTTCTTAACATGTGGGGATGGTTTCAAACAGTTCTGCCCTCATTTCCCATACCAAGCACCCGTGCCATTTAAAATGGGTTTGCAATGTAAAAGGAGGGGCTGCGATTTCAGGTTTAACATGCAGCACAAACCCAACTAACTCCCCTCCCCCTCACACCCAATTCTCTGGGATGGTCACTTCACCCCTCCCCCCCACCGCGTGGTTAACAGCGGGGAATATTTCTGTTCAGCAGAGCAGGAAGGGGCACCTCTGAATGTCCCCTTAATAAAATTGCCCCATTTTAACCAGGTGACCGTGAATGATATCACTCTCCTGAGGATAACAAAGAGAGATAAGGAATGGATGTTGTCTGCATGCCAGCAAACACCGGGACCATACGCTGCCATGCTTTGTTATGCAATGATTCCAGACTACGTGCTACTGGCCTGGCGTGGTAAAGTGTCCTACCATGGCGGACAGGATAAGGCAGCCCTCCCCAGAAACCTTTTGCAAAGGCTTTGGGAGTACATGAAGGAGAGCTTTCTGGAGATGTCCCTGGAGGATTTCCGCTCCATCCCCATACACGTTAACAGACTTTTCCAGTAGCTGTACTGGCCGCGATTGCCAGGGCAAATTAATCATTAATCATTAAACACGCTTGTTTTTAAACCATGTGTAATTTTTGCAAAGGTACACTCACCAGAGGTCCCCTGTGTGCCCTCAGGGTCTTGGCTGAGTTCGGGGGTTACTGTTTCCAGGTCCAGGGTGACAAACATATCCTGGCTGTTGGGGTAACTGGTTTCTCCGCTTCCTTGCTGCTGTGAGCTATCTATGTTCTCTCCATCCTCATCTTCCTCGTCCGCCGAACCCGCTTCCCCGTTTGCAGAGAGGGACTCATAGAACACGCTTGGGCTAGTGGTGGCTGCACCCCCTAGAATGGCATGCAGCTCCGCGTAGTAGCGGCATGTTTGCGGCTCTGCCCCGGACCTTCCGTTTGCGTCTCTGACTTTGTGGTAGGCTTGCCTTAGCTCCTTAATTTTCACGCGGCACTGCTGTGCGTCCCTGTTATGGCCTCTGTCCTTCATGGCCTTGGAGATCTTTTCTAATGTTTTGCCGTTTCTTTTACTGTTTCGGAGTTCGGCGAGCACTGCTTCATCTCCCCAGATGGCGATCAGATCCCGTACCTCCCGCTCGGTCCAGGCTGGAGCTCTTTTGCGATCCTGGGACTGGGACTGGGACTCCATCATGGTTACCTGTGCTGATGGGCTCTGCATGGTCACCTGTGCTCTCCACGCTGAGCAAACAGGAAATGAAATTCAAACGTTCGCGGGGCTTTTCCTGTCTACCTGGCCAGTGCATCTGAGATGAGAGTGCTGTCCAGAGCGGTCACAATGAAGCACTGTGGGATAGCTCCCGGAGGCCAGTAATGTCGAATTCCGTCCACACTAACCCAATTCCGACCCCCTAAGGCCGATTTTATCGCTAATCCCCTTGTCGAGGTGGTGTTAGGAAACCGGTTTAAAGGGCCCTTTAAGTCGACAGAAAGGGCTTCGTAGTGTAAACGTGTCCAGGCTTAAGTCGATTTAACGCGGCTAAAGTCGACCTAAACTCGTAGTGTAGACCAGGCCTGAGTGAACTTGTAGGCCAGTGGTTCTCAAACTGGGGCTGCCGCTTGTGTAGGGAAAGACCCTGGTGGGCCGGGTTTTTTACCTGCCACGTCCACAGGTTCAGCTGATCACGGCTCCCCCTGGCCGCAGTTCGCTGCTCCAGGCCAATGGGGGCTGCAGGAAGTGGCGGCCAGCAAATCCCTTGTCCAGATGGGGCAGGTAAACAAACCTGCCCGGCCAGCCAGGGGCTTTCCCTACAAAAGTGACGGCCCCAGTTTGAGAACCACTGTTGTAGGCTCTAAAGTTTTATACTGTTTTGTTTTTGAGTGCAGTTATATAACCAAAAAAAAAATCGGCATGTGTAAGTTACACTTTCGGTAAAGAGATTGCACTTCAGTACTTGTATGAGGTGAATTGAAAAATACTATTTCTTTTGTTTATCATTTTTACTGTGCAAATATTTGCAATCAAAAATAATAATAAAGTGAGGACAGTACACTTTGTATTCTGTGTTGTAATTGAAATCAATATTGAAAAAAGTAGAAAAACATCCAAAAATATTTAATACATTTCAATGGGTATTCTATTGTTATAAGTGTGATTAATCACAAATAATATTTTAATCGTGATTTTTTTTAGTTATTTGCGTGAGTTAACTGAGATTCAGTGACAGTCCTAATTGCTAGCAAAAGCACTACATGTACTGTAGAGTCCTAGATACATTTCTGGTTACTAAGGGCTTTGTTCAAATCAGTTGAGTTAAATGGGAGTCTTTGGCTGATATGAATACTCTCTGCATCACATGAGTTAGTGAAGTTATATCTGCTGCCTTCAGAAGACAGTAATTGTCTGAGAATGGCCCTTCTCCCCTTCGTTCGATAATGTATCCAACGTGTTCTCTACCAGGACCTCTTTGAAGACATAACCCAGGCACATATTCTGGATAATATCTGCCTGGTGGATGTTAATATTTGGCAACTCTTTGCAAAAAGTGATTTTATGCAGTTTACGTTACATTTGTGATCCTTGAAGCCATCTGAGTTATTGTTACTTATCATTGTCATTTTGCTCTAACGCCAGCAACAGAACAATCATCTTTGTATCCTGCTGTCATTCTGAGCCACTGATAGACCCTGTTCCTCTTCCTCGCTTTCCTTGTGAAGTTTCCTGGTGTTTGTTTTCTTGGTGTTAATACAGGATCCAACTCTGAACATTATCTATTATTATTAATTATTATTATTATTATTACCACCACCATCATCATCATCTTCATCCTCCTCATGAACTCGATTCAAGTAGGTGCTTCTGAAAATTCTACAGAACAACCTCAATTTTCATTCAGTCCCTTCCTGTCTCTTTCGCTATTTCTCTTTCCCATCCAGTGGGGAAGGACTGGATTTGTTTCTGTGTTTGTCTGCAAAGCCCTTGGAAGATCGATACTATTTATTTTTTGGGGACAAGAGCTGGTAGCGCTTTTGGAAATATTGCCAGGAGGGGTTTGATGCGTGTCACTAAAGCTCATG
>NW_020693147.1:0-1472 GCF_002925995.2 Terrapene triunguis
GCCTCTGTCTCACTACATTCCCCCTCCCTCAGTGGCTCTTTCTCCCCCACCCTCACTCACTTTCACTGGGCCCTAATGGGGGTGCAGGCTTCCTGGGTGGGGCCAAAATGAGGGGTTCAGGGTGTGGGAGGGGGCTATGGGTTGGGGCAGGGGGTTGGGGTGCAGGAGGGGGTGAGGGCTCGGGGCTGGGGGTGCTGGCTCTGGGGTGGGGCTAAGGATGAGGGATTTGGGATGCAAGAGGGGGGCTCCAGGCTGGGGGGTGGGGCCAAGGGATTTGGAATGTGGGAGGAGCTGTGGGTTGAGGTGGGGGTTGGGGTGTGGGAGGAATGAGGGCTCTGGGGTGGGGCCAAGGATGAGAGGTTTCGGGTGCAGGAGGTGGCTCCGGGTTTGCAGGGGCTCAGGGCCAGGGCAGGGGATTGGGGCTCAGGCTTACCTCGGACGGCTCCCGGTCAGCTGCACAGTGGGGCTAAGGCAGGTTTCCTGCCTGTCCTGGCTCCGTGCTGCGCTCTGGAAGCAGCCAGCAGGTCTGGTTCCCAGGCTGGGGGGGCATCAGGAAGCTCCGCAGCATGCACTGCTTTCACCTGCGAGAGTGTGGAGCCGGTGCTTGGGCAGTGCGCGGAGCCCCATGGCCCCCCGGCCTAGAAGCCAGATCTGCTGGCCACTTCTGGGATGCAGCGCAGTGCCCCAGGACAGGTAGTGACTAGCCTGCCTTAGTCCTGCAGCACCGCCGACCGGGCTTTTAACGGCCTGGTCGGCGGTGCTGACCGAAGCCACCAGGATCCCTTTTCGACCCTGTGTTCTGGTCGAAAACCGGACACTTGGTCACCCTAGCTGTGGGGAGGTGGTGTCAGGAACTCAGTTGTCTCCAGGCTCGGTTGCCTAACAACCCAATGAGTTCATCTGGGCCAAATAAAACCTCGCTAAGTGACTGTGCTCCCTGATTGATCAGAAGGGCCGACAGATCACCATTTAAACCCTATAGCAACAGCAGCTCAGTGTCTGCTTAATGCATTCCATGCCTGCAGTCAGACCCCTGTCCAGCCCTTACTCCAGCCTTTGCACGCTCCACTCAGAGCTAGTCCCCGCCTGCCTCTGAGCTCCTGATTCCTGCCTCGTGACTCTGACCACTGGCTTGCTCCTGACCACAACTCCTGCTGTGACCACTAGGACGCACCACCTACACCTTAGTGTGTGGCAGGGGGTTGTTTTTGTCATGAGATATGCATACGTGTAGACAGCTGTAATTGCAGCTAGAGGGACCTCTCTACTCTGAGGGCTCTGATGTCTTTTGACCCCTGGGATGGAGTTGCAGCCTCATTACTGGAGAATGAATGTGCTTTATAAAAACTAAATAAAAATACTCAGCACAGATAAATCTGCATTTACACTTTGTAATCAGCAGGTAAATGCAGATGTTGGAAGAGCTCCTGAGACTATGGGGCTGGAGTTTGTTAGTAATTTATATTTCATGG
>NW_020693148.1:0-10816 GCF_002925995.2 Terrapene triunguis
ATTCCTCCCGGCTTGTCTCTCTGTTAACCCCTGGAAGGCTCTGCTAATGAGACGACGCACAACTGAAAAACACAATCCCGATTTGTTTATATATATATTTATGTCTACACATATCTATCTATCTATATATAAACAAGCTTTTTAACACTAGCAATAGTAATCTGTTGGGTACGTTTGTTGGGTTTTTGTTTGTTTTTACTAACCACTTTAATATGGAATTTTATGTTATTTCTTTTTATTCTTTTTTCGTTCCTTTATTTCTTTTTTTCCAATAAATCCAGGGTTTGGATTTTTCTTATTTTTAAAAATTATTCTTATTTTTTTCCTGCCTATTAAAAGAAATTAAATTAAGCAAAAGCTACACTCATGGTCTTTAACTCGATCTGTTATTGCCAGAAGGGGCGGGGATGCAATCGATTTTATATATATTTTAATTTGACCATCTCGGCCCTTTGTGGAGGTTTCTAGTTTAACATAAGTACGAGGAACGGCAGGGAGAAAACGAGATTTTTCTAACGAGCATTGGGGCTGTCAGAGGCAGCAGTGGGAAGCCAGTAAATTAACAAATTGATAATTGCTCAAGAGACAACAGCAAATATAAATAAATAAATAAAAGAGGAGACTAAGGGGGGATATGATAGAGGTATATAAAATCATGAGTGATATGGAGAAAGTAAATAAGGAAAAGTTATTTACTTGTTCCCATAATACAAGAACTAGGGGCCACCAAATGAAATTAATGGGCAGCAGGTTTAAAACAAATAAAAGGAAGTTCTTCTTCACACAGCGCACAGTCAACTTGTGGAACTCCTTGCCTGAGGAAGTTGTGAAGGCTAGGACTATAACAGCGTTTAAAAGAGAACTGGATAAATTCATGGAGGTTAAGTCCGTTAATGGCTATTATCCACATTAAATTTCATTTGTTATTTTGTTGCCCAATCACTTAGTTTTTTTAGATCTTTTTGAAGTTCTTCACAGTCTGCTTTGGTCCTATCTTGAGCAGTTTAGTATCATCTGCAAACTTTGCCCCCTCATTGTTTACCCCTTTCTCCAGATCATTTATGAATAAGTTGAATAGGATTGGTCCTAGGACTGACCCTTGGGGAACACCACTAGTTACCCCTCTCCATTCTGAAAATTTACCATTTATTCCTACCCTTTGTTCCCTGTCTTTTAACCAGTTCTCAATCCATGAGAGGATATTCCCTCTTATTCCATGACAACCTAATTTACATAAGAGCCTTTGGTGAAGGACTTTGTCAAAAGCTTTCTGGAAATCTAAGTACACTATGTCCACTGGATCCCCCTTGTCCACATATTTGTTGACCCCTTCGAAGAACTCTAATAGATTAGTAAGGCATGATTTCCCTTTACAGAAACCATGTTGTCTTTTGCCCAACAATTTATGTTCTTCTATGTGTCTCACAATTTTATTCTTTACTATTGTTTCAACTAATTTGCCTGGTACTGACGTTAGACTTACCGGTCTGTAATTGCCAGGATCACTTCTAGAGCCCTTTTTAAATATTGGCGTTACATTAGCTATCTTCCAGTCATTGGGTACAGTACCTTATTTAAAGGACCAGGTTACAAACCATAGTTAATAGTTCCGCAATTTCACATTTGAGTTCTTTCCAAACTGGTGAATGCCATCTGGTCCCGGTGACTTGTTACCGTTAAGTTTATCAATTAATTCCAAAACCTCCTCTAGTGACACTTCAATCTGTGACAGTTCCTCAGATTCTTACCTACAAAAGCCGGCTCAGGTTTGGGAATCTCCCTAACATCCTCAGCGGTGAACTCTGAAGCAAAGAATTCATTTAGTTTCTCCGCAATGACTTTATCATCTTTAAGTGCTCCTTTTG
Source organism: Terrapene triunguis (assembly GCF_002925995.2). Lineage (NCBI taxonomy): Eukaryota > Metazoa > Chordata > Testudines > Emydidae > Terrapene > Terrapene triunguis. Next base: position 1,866 of record NW_020693148.1, read on the forward strand.
TATCTCGATTGTCCAGGGGCCCCACTGGTTGTTTAGCAGGCTTCCTGCTTCTGACTTAACAAACGTTTTGTTATTACCTTTGGAGTTTTTGGCTAGCTGTTCTTCAAACTCCTCTTTGGCTTTTCTTATTACATTTTTACACTTAATTTGGCAGTGTTTATGCTCCTTTCTATTTACCTCACTAGGATTTGACTTCCACTTTTTAAAAGATGCCTTTTTATCTCTCACTGCTTCTTTTACATGGTGGTTAAGCCACGGTGGCTCTTTTTTAGTTCCTTTACTGTGTTTTTTTAATATGGGATACATTTAAGTTGAGCGTCTATTATGGTGTCTTTGAAAAGTGTCCATGCAGCTTGCAGGGATTTCACTTTAGTCAATGTACCTTTTAATTTCTGTTTAACTAACCTCCTCATTTTTGCATAGTTCCCCTTTCTGAAATTAAATGCCACAGTGTTGGGCTGCTGAGGTGTTCTTCCCACCACAGGGATGTTAAATGTTATTATTTTATTGTCACTATTTCCAAGCGGTCCTGTTATCGTTACCTCTTGAACCAGATCCTGCGCTCCACTCAGGACTAAATCTAGAGTTGCCTCTCCCCTGGTGGGTTCCTGTACCAGCTGTTCCAAGAAGCAGTCATTTAAAGTATCGAGAAATTTTGTCTCTGCATTTCGTCCTGAGGTGACATGTACCCAGTCAATATGGGGATAATTGAAATCCCCCACTATTATTGAGTTCTTTATTTTGATAGCCTCTCTAATTTCCCTTCGCATTTCATCATCACTATCACTGTCCTGGTCAGGTAGTTGATAATAGATCACTTCTGTTATATTCTTATTAGATCATGGAATTACTATCCATAGAGATTCTATGGAACATGTGGATTCATTTAAGATTTTATTTCATTTGATTCTACATTTTCTTTCACACATAGTGCCATTCCCCCCTCACACAACCTGTTCTGTCCTTCCGATATATTTTGTACCCCAGAATGATTGTGTCCCATTGATTGTCCTCACACCACCAGGTTTCTGTTATGATTATTATATCAATATCCTCCTTTAACACGAGGCACTCTAGTTCACCCATCTTATTATTTAGACCTCTAGCATTTGTGTACACTTTAAAAACCTGTTTCCTGATGTGTCAGATTCTTTTTTATGTGAATCTTTCTCATCTGATCTGGCCCATACTTTATCCACTTCCATCCTCTCCTCCTGACTAAAACCTAGAGAATCTCTATCAATAGACGCTCCTCTAAGAGAAGTCTCTGTCCGATCCACATGCTCCTCTGCAGCAGTCGGCTTTCCCCCATCTTAGTTTAAAAACTGCTCTGCAACCTTTTTAATGTTAAGTGCCAGCAGTCTGGATCCACTTTGGTTTAGGTGGAGCCCATCCTTCCTGTATAGGCTCCCCCATCCCAAAAGTTTCCCCAGTTGCCAATAAATGTAAACCCCTCCTCCCTACACCATCATCTCATCCACGCATTGAGACTCTGAAGCTCTGCCTGCCTACCTGGCCCTGCACGTAGAACTGGGAGCATTTCTGAGAATGCCACCATAGAGGTCCTGGATTTCAGTCTCTTTCTTAGCAGCCTAAATTTGGCCTCCAGGACGTCTCTCCTACCCTTCCCTATGTCATTGGTACCTACATGTACCAAGACCCCCGGCTCCTCCCCAGCACTACACATAAGTTTATCTAGATGCCTCGAGAGATCTGCAACCTTCGCACCAGGCAGGCAAGTCACCATATGGTTCTATATAATGCCTGCGTCTGTAATTTTCACTCCATGCATCTGAAGAAGTGAGGAATTTTACCCACAAAAGCTTATGCCCAAATAAATCTGTTAGTCTTCAAGGTGCCACCTGACTCTTTGTTGTTTTTGTGGATACAGACTAACACGGCTACCCCCTGATACTTGACACCATCTAATTTGGGGTCTCCCACTCCTCTTATCTTCTGCATCTAGGTTTAGCACCTTGTTTCCTGTTTGTTTTTCTGACTTCCTTGTCACAACCCCACACCATGTGAGCCTGGTTCCCTCAGCTTTTCTATAATTGGTCCTACTTTCACTCTTGCCCTAATTCCCTTATTTCAAACACGGTCCATCCTTGTAACTCCAAGCATCCATCTTAACATTTTCACTTCTTCTGTCTTCAAGAATAGCCCCTGGCTCTTCCTCAGTCCCTGGCTTTCGGAGCCATACAAAAGTGCAGCCCTGATCACCATCTTCTAGATCTTACCTTTCTGTTTGATAGGTGTTCTCCTATCGCAGAGCACTCTAGACCGTTAATCATTTTTGTCGCTCTTCTCTGGACTTTCTCCAACTTGTCCAACTTGTCCACATCCTTCGTGAAATGTGGCGCCAGAACTAGACATAATACTCCAGTTGAGGCCTAATCAGAGCGGAGTAGAGCGGAAGAATTACTTCTCGTGTCTTGCTTACAACACTCCTGCTAATACATCCCAGAATGATGTTTGCTTTTTTTGCAACAGCATTACCCTGTTGACTCAGATTTATCTTGTGGTCCATTATGACCCCATCCACAAGGCTTGTTTCCCTGCCAAAGAAAGCTATCAGATTGATTTTACAGGATTTGTTCTTGACAAATCCATGCTGACTGTTACTTATCACCATATTATCTTCTAGGTGTTTGCAAATTGATATCGAACCTTCTAAAACTTCTATAGCTTTGCTAGTGGCTGGCCCCAGACTTACACGCCCATTGTCTTCCTGAGGAGAGCACTGAATCTACAGACCATATACTCTGATTTCTTCTGCTGATTTTCATGCCATTTCTTTCCAATATGCACCTCCATGTCTCGCTGCATCTTCCTTCACTTCCTCTTTCCTCTCCCCCCACGAGCACTATGTCATCTGCAAAAGGCAGGTACCAGGGGGCTACTCTCTGGCTGCTTTCTGTCAATGCATCCACCTCCGACGTGAACAAAAAGGGGCTTAATCCCAAGAATTAATGTATTCCAGCTGTTACTAGAAACTGTTCCCTTTCTCCACATGAACCTCGCGCTGTGGCAACAGCACCATCGTCTGAGGTGCTCACGAGGAGACGATGGACACGTCTGATATAAAAGCTTTATTCACTCAATGAGGCATGTCAGGATCAGGCCCCTGCATAAGGCAAACACCAATGTCGGTCGCCCTTCAGCACTTGCAGAACTCACCCTCTGCCCTGGGTCTCTCTGCAGGGAAAGCGGAGCGGCAGAAGCAGCGGTTTTTGCTCTTTCTTTAATTCAGCCTTAGAGATTTTGAAGTCCATGTGTGGAGATGGGAGTGCGGCGTTATCATTGGAGGTGAGAGGCTCTGCCCGCTGAATGTGACCTGAGGGCTAGTGCCCCTGTGTGTGCCCCAGAGCCCTGCGTGATGCTGTGCTGGCAGGGCCGGCTCTAGGTTTTTTGCCGCCCCAAGCAAAAAAATTTTTGGCTGCCCCACACCTGAACCCTGGGCTCTCACCCCCCCACACCAGTGCCCTCCCCCACTCGCATGTCATGCCGCCCCAGCGCTGGACTCTCCCCATCCACCCACACCCCCTGCCGCCCCAGCCCTGGGCTCCCCCGCACCAGTGCTGACTCCGCCTGCTCCCCCTTCGCCTCCAGCTGGTCAGGGGCTGGCAGGGTCGGGGTAAACAGCGGGGCTCCCGGGCCATGCCTCAGCCCAGGGTCCCTCCAGCCAGGGCTCCCACCTCCAGGACCGGCCGGGACCCAGCAGGGAGCTGAGGAACCGGGGCAGGGTAGACCCAGACGGAGTGGAGCCCCGGAGAGCAGGACGCGGGCCCTGCATGGCAGCGCCCCGCCCTCTATGGCCCCGCTGCTGCTGCTTCTGGCCACCCTGCCACAGTCCCTGGGCGGCTTGGACCGCTTCGCTCAGCCCCAGCTGCAGCGCTGGGGGGCGGCCGCCCTGCGGCATCTGCAGGCAGCTCCGTGTGTCCCACGGGGTTGCCCCCAGCCCAAGTGTCCCCCGCTCGGAGCCTGCTCAGCCCAGCCACAAAGTGCAGGTGCTGTTCCCCGCTGCACGAACTGCAGCAGCCTCAGGGCGCCCCCCACCCACGATGCACTGCTGCTGCCAGGGCCGGCTCTTGGCTTTTGAAGCAAAAAAAAAAAAAAAGATTACCAGAATGCCACCCCTGCAAATGTGCCGCCCCAAGCACGTGCTTGGTTTGCTGGTGCCTAGAGCAGGCCCTGTGTGCTGGGTTAGGAGTCTCACTGGGCGGGAGGGAGACATGTAGATACTCTTCAGAAAAGATCTGTGCCCTCCACTGCTGTAGGGAGGGGGGGGTGCACCCTCTAGTGGTGTTTGTCTGTGTCTACGCGCACATGCTCCTGTAGTGGTGTGAGTGCACGTTTGTGTTTGTCCACCCACATGCGCCCTCTAGTGTTCAGAACTGTTGTTGTTCATCAGAGGTGCTATACTGCTAACAGTTAATGTGGATTCTCCTCAGCTCATCTGTCAGTGACCTGAGTTTTTCAGGCAGCAGGATCTGGGCTCTATCCCTGCCCTGCCAGACATTTCTGAGCAGCTGCCGGATGCAGCATAGAGACAGCCTAGGAAGCCGTGGGCTTGTGACAATGTTGTTCCCTGGCATCTGTAATGGAGGGATGTGGGAGCGAAGAAGGAAGGACAAAGGGTTCTATCCCCAGTTAGCTTCAGGTCCCAGTGGGGCCCCGACTCAGCCTCAGTGGACCCCCTTTGTAAAGGGCTCCCCCTCTGAGAGCACTGCAGCCCCCTCAACTGGGAGAGGCTGTGATACCCGATGCCCCCTGGGAACACACGGGACCTGGCACCTAAACCCCCGGACTCCTCGCTCCCAGGGCCTTTCCTTTCCTATCCCCAGAACGCGACTCTCCCTTTCAACGCCCTCCTGAACAGCACCTCCCTCTGGGATGGCGGAGACAAGGGGGACGTGGGGTCCGCCCTGACGGTCCTGCTGCTGAACGTGGAATGGGCTGCGCTGGCCACTGCGCTCCGGTCTCCGGATAAGACAACACAGAACATGATGACAGAATCGATGGGTGAGGGGGGACGTGTGGCTCTCAGCGCCACCTGCTGGCTGCCGTGAGATATGGGGTTACACACTGTGCCCCAAATCCACTGGAAGTTAGAGCCTATATACCATTGTGGATGTGAGCCTGTGTTCAGTACAGACACAGACCAGCACTGCCCCTGCACCAGGAAATATAACTCAGCCCCACCAGTGCCCCCAGGAGCAAAAGCAATGCCCGAGAAGGGTTTAAATGTAATATTTGGCATTCCACCACTATGGGCTGCCACGCTGAGCCAGTTGCCACCCCCCACCCCGAATACTCTCCCTTCTGGGGACGCAGCAACCCCAGGGAGACACAGCCAGAATCGGGGGAGAGGATATGGTGATCAATGGAACTCGGGGGGGGGGGCTCCAAACTTCCACCTCCCACAGTGCGAAGTGCCCTGAAGCCCCCCAGCTCCAAGTGGAGTGGGAGGGGGGTGGATCTGGCCCAGAATGGACAGATTCCCAGGGAAGTGGTTTCACAGTGAGGGGCTCTGTCATTCCTCACCCCCACCCCCCTGCAGCTATCCAGACGCGGCTCGTCACAGGAAACTGCAGCCGGGACACTGAGGTCTTCACGCTGAGAGCTCACGAGGAGACGATGGTCGTGCACTGTGATACAGTCACCGGGGCAGCCACACAAGGTAAGCTCCTGGGGATGGAGACACCCAGAGCCCAAACCACAGCACAGAGCAGTTCCCGGGCACCGAACTCCAGTCTGGGTTCCCCATTTCTCCCTCCCTCCCTCCCCATGGATCCCCAGGCCGGGCCCTGGCCTCTGTCTCTAGCCCTGGAGTGCTCCTTGCTGGCTGAGCCAGTGGTTCTCAGGCTGTGGCCATGGAGCTGACGCCTTCGTTCCTGGCTGTCCCACAGCTTGAGCCCCGAGCAGTGAGGAGTTGGGGGCGCAGAGGGAAGACGGCTCATGAGAGGGTCTCTGGTATGAACTGGGCCCAGAGAATGGAAAGGGCAGGGACGGCCTGGTCTAGCTAGATCCTCAAATGCAGATGTGGGGGACCAGGGTAACATGTACCTCAGCTGCCATATTCAGGGCCCCGAATCCTCCAGCACCAGGGGAAGCTCATCCCTGGCCAGCCCCTCTCCTGCTCTCGCTGAGGAAAAACTGAATCTTCATCTCTGCATCCTGCAGCTGGACATTTCCAGCCGGACGCGTTCCTGGCGGCTCCGAGGGAGGAGGTATCATGGTCCAGTGGCTAAATCTTAAGAGTTGTGGCCAGGATCCTGGGTTCCATTCCCAGATCTGCCCCAGACTCACTGTGGCCCCTGGGCACCCGGCCGGCTCCTTCTTTGCCAGAGCGTCCCCAGCTCCCTAACGAGGGATCATCTCCTCTCCCAGCAGGTGTGGGGGCTGCTGCTTTTATTTCCTACTCCACCCTGGACTCCATCATCCGTGCGAGACGTCCCAGCGAGGGAAATCTACCGGCTGGTGGGAAGCTGGGGAAGAGTCATCTCAACTCCAGGGTGGTGAGTGGGGCCGTCGGAGACGGGAGACCCATTCACCTCTCCAGACCCGCACACTTCACCCTGCGCCACAGACAGGTGCGTGAAGGAAGAGCCTTTCCCTTTGCTCCATATCTGGGGCTCCAGAGGGGCCTATAGAAGGCACCATCTCCTGCCGGGCATTTGGACCGTGCTGCCTTTCTGGCTCCTGATGGTCCTGAGAAGCGGCGACCTCCTTATTCCCGATGCACTGGGGCTGTGTTACTGGAGGAGGTTACCGGGCGTCGCACCATGACACATGGCTGTGCAAAGTGCTCTAGGGGAGGAGTCGGCAAACTACAGCCCGTGGCCGCATCTGGACAGGAAGCCATTTTAAGACAACACACGAGCTCCCGCTGGGGTTGGGGGCCGCACCATGCAGCTCGGCCCCAATTTGGTTGGAGCGCTGGGTTGGGAGACAGACCACATGGCTCGGCCCCACTCCGGCCTGGGCAAAGGGTCACGGGCCTCACCACATGTCTCCCAGAAGCCACGGCACAGCCCCGCTCCAGCTCCTACATGCTCCAATGACCCCCTCCGGTGCTCCAATGGGAGCTGCAGGGGCGGTGCCTGCGGATGGGGCAGCGTGCAGAGACGCCTGGCTATGCCTCTGCGTAGGAGCTGGAGAAGGGACATGCCACTGCTTCTGGGAGCTGCTTGATTTAAGCGCTGCTTGGCCCCTGGACTCCTCAAGTTCTCCCCATGCCCCAACCCCCTGCCACAGCCCTGATCCCCCTCCCGCTCTCCAAACCCCTTGATCCCAGCCCGGAGCACTCTCCTGCCCCCCCAACCTCTCATCCCCAGCCCCACCCCAGAGCCTGCACCCCCAAACAAAGCCCTCAACCCCTCCCACACCCTAACCCCAATTTTGTGAGCATTCATGGCCCGTCATACATTTTCCATTCCCCAAAGTGGTCCTTGGGCCTAAAAGTTTGCCCACCTCTGCTCTAGGGTAACAGCTCTGCCTAGCTCATCCCTGAGCCGGAATAACTGGAAAGCCACTTTCTGTAGATATTGGGGTTCAGGGAATCAGCATGAAACACTTTGATACGGTAATGAAGTGGTTAGGGTGCATATATGTATGTGTGCACACAGCACTGCCCTCTGCTGGATGCAGTCAGAACTGCTCAGCCATGTGCCACGTTCCTTATTGTGCTAACGGCTAGCAAGGATTCATCTCCCTTTTGCTCCAGTAGCAGGGCCTATGCTTTTGGAGCATCAGGATCTCCGTTCTCTCTCCGCTGTCGCAAGGATGGCCCCAGTGCGCACTGGGGGCTGCGTGGGGAGAGCCGTGGAGCTGTAGGTGGCCTCGGGTTTGCTATAGACATGTGATAACAGAAACGATGTCCTGTGGTCCTGGGAGGATGAGGATGATTCTGTTGTATTTCCAGGCCAAAAAGGAGGAGGAAGAGGCTCTCTGCGTCTACTGGAAAGTAGAGGCTGAGAAAGGCAGCTGGTCTCCGGACGGCTGCACCACCGTGCACACGAACAGCACTTACACCAACTGCAGCTGTGACCATCTCTCCAGCTTCGCCGTCCTAATGGCTCCCACCACAGTGACGGTATCTCACCGTGAGACTCGGATCACAGGGCTGGACCCTGAGCTCCGCACTCAGCCGTGGGCAAAGCTCTCCCTGGCGTGACTGGAGGCTTTGCTGCACAAAAGGCTGAGTCGGAGCCAAGGGGGCTGGGCTGGGGTCACTGGTGATTCTCCCTTTGCTGTGTTACAGGAGAGTTACACGCTGACCATCATCACCTACGTGGGACTGACCCTCTCCCTGCCATGCCTCTTCCTCGCCATCCTCACCTTCCTCCTCTGCCGTTCCATCCGCAACGTCAGCACCTCCCTCCACCTGCAGCTCTGCCTCTGCCTCTTCCTGGCCGACCTGCTCTTCCTCACCCAGGTGACCTGCACCGGCAGTCAGGTACGGCCCGATTCTCCCCTGCTCTGTTCCTCAGGGCAGGGCTGGGGTGTGTGACTTTGAACCTCTTTGTGATCCCCAGATTCTGGGCTGTGCAGGACATAGAGGGGATTCCCGGGGGGATGTTTCCACCCCGTTAGGCCCCTTCACACTGGGCACAGGGTCTGAGTGTCCCCAACCCCTGGAGTTCAGCCACTTCTATCCCTATGTCACAGGCTCCCTGTGCCTCGATTCCTCTCCTACATGACTTGCCCATGGTCACCCAGGGACTCTGTGGCAGGGCTGGGAACAGAACCTGGATCCCCTGAGCCCTTCTCCCCTGCTCTAACCACTAATCTCTACTCCCTTCCTGCATCAGCAGTGTGCACCCGCAAGACCCATGGAGTTCTATAACTGGAGACCTGTCCTAGCAAGAATCCCGGTGTGACCCCCCCCCCCCCCCACAAGTCTCCCCCCTACTCAGCATTTCCCTTCCCCACCGCAGTGTCCCTGG
>NW_020693149.1:0-5937 GCF_002925995.2 Terrapene triunguis
CCCACCGCTCCGCCGATTAACTATCTGTGGGAAAACTCAGCAGCACAAAGCAGAGGGGAGGAATCAGAACCCCCTCCATACATTTCTTCAAATGACAGGCCAAATTTAAGCACCCACAAAGATAATAAAGGAGCACCACAAGAATTAATTACCCCAGGGGAGCAAGTACTGCGTATGGCTCCAATCAAAACACAGCTAAGGAGGTTCAGAAATGTTAACACGGAGGGTGAACCAGTAAGGGGACATAGAACAGAAACAACTGAAATTTACCGTCCCTTCACCCTCCAGGAAAAACAGGCACTACTGTCTGATTTACCCGAACTCAAGCGTGATAACAAGAATACTGAGTTCTGGGACAAGCTGGATGGCCTGACTGAAATACATGGCCTCCATAGGAAGGACGTTTACATCCTGGTCAAGTTCAAGTGCCTCAGGGATGTGTGGGAGAACCTAGATAATAAATGGAAGACAGGGCGCTGGGCTGAAGATCGTAACCCCAACCCAGCGGGAGGGAATCAGGCTGAAGAACCAGCAGGAATCCCAAACCCTGACGCAGGCACTGTAACAGAATTTAGGAATGCATTAGCCATTGTTCTAGGAGCCCAGACCACTAACTGGGGGGCTCTGCAGTCTGTGGTTCAGCAGAAGGGGGAGTCTGCCATGTCCTATGCTGAAAAGAAATGGAATGCATTCCGAGCTTATTCAGGTCTGGAGAATATAACATCCCAAGACCATGATGTATTCCTTCAAATCCTAAAGGAAGGGCTGTCTGCAGATCACCAAGCAGTCCTGGCATTAGGCATCTCAGTGGGGGAGACATACTCAGCAGTAATGAAATGGGCCACAGAAGTAGAAAACAGAAAAAAAAGAGGAAGGTAGCAGCAACCACACCCTCCGAAGAAATTGTAGCAGTTCATGCAGTCAGAACCACTATCTGCTTCACATGCAATAAGCCTGGACATCTGGCACGTGACTGTAAAAATAAAAATAAAATCAAAACATGCAGTAGTTGTAAAAGGAGCTCAGGGGAGTAATCAACCCCAGAGCTAGCTGCATTGAATGGGCCAAAGGGTCCAAACAGGAAAAATCATCTCAAAATATAGCCATAGTTGCCAGTAATAAAGTAATAATACCAGAGTGGGGGGAGAGCCCAGTAAAAGCCCTGTGTTCCCTTTACCCTAAAGTGTGGGCAACAAATAAACAAGATTGTGGGCTAGTAAACATGAAGCCTATATCTGTAGAAGGACCAACTCACAAAGCCCACAGGCAGTACCCAATTAAACCAGAAGCCTTAAAGGCAGTTAAAAATATAGTCACTAATTTGGAATCCAGAGGGGTAATTAAAAAAACCACCTCCACAACTAATTCCCTAATTTGGCCCGTCAGGAAGCCAGACGGGACCTGAAGGTTAACCGGGTGACTCCAAAGGCACATCCTATTGTGGCAAGCCCTGCCACTATTCTTAATTTGCTAACATCAGGACATTTAATATTCTCAGTCCTGGACGTAGCTAATGGATTTTGGAGTATTCCCCTTGCAAAGAAAAGTCAGAAGAAATTTGCATTTACATTAGGAGACCAGCAGTACACTTGGACCCGAGTACCTCAGGGGTTCCATAATTCTCCCTCCATATTCCACAGGACAATGGCAGAAGTAATAGCACAAGTGCCTTTGGAAGGGGATACTGTAATACTGCAGTATGTAAATAATTTGCTAATTGCCAGTTCAAATAAAAAGGACCATTTAAAAACCCTAAACAGACTGTTCATGTATCTTCGCGAGGCAGGATTTAAATTAAGCCCCCCCAAAAAAAAGCCCAATTGCAACAGCAGCAAGTTTTATACCTAGGGCATAACATATCACAGGGAGAAAAAGCACTCACAATAAACAGAAAGCAAGCAATTTAAAAGTTAAAAAAACCACGGACAGTTAAGGAAGTCCGAAAGGTCCTAGGACTCCTTAATTTCTGTAGAACCTATATACCGGAGTACTCAGAAATGGTGGAACCAATTCAAAACCTCACTAGGGGGGGAAAGCCTGCAAATGAGTTAGTAATATGGGGCACAGAGCAAGAGGCGGCATTTATAAAAATAAAACAGGCTTTAGCCTCTGCCCCCAGCCTGGGCTTACCCAATATGGGAAAGCCGTTCCACCTTTACTGTAGCCATAGCGGGACCCAGTATTCTGCTGTACTAACTCAGCTTCAGGGAGACAGACAGCGTCCGGTAGCATACCTATCTACCATAAAACCCCCTGTATCCCAGGGATTACCGGAGTGCATAGCAGCTCTAGATTGTGCTACGTGGGCTGTAAAAGCTTGTGAATCATACACTCTTACGGGGAAATTAGTGCTTCATACACCCCATACACTTATTGATATCCTCAACACCAGGCGACTAAGATCTATAACAAATGCCCGCAGGAGTCAGTGGGAATCAACATTGTGCTTGCAAAACCCTAACTACTCCATAGTAAAAGACAAGGGAATAAATGTAGCCGAATGTCTGAACATAGAGGGAGAGGTACACAAATGTCTTATAGATGGAGAAGAGGAAATGTTGGGAAGAATTAAAGAAGAGCCATTACAGAATCCAGATATAGTTTTGTATGTAGAAGGATCAAGAAAGTATGAAAATGGAGTGCCACACACTGGATGGGCAGTGGTACTCAGTAATGGAACAGTGATAGCGTCAGGTCAGATAAAAGAATCAAAGTCAGCACAAGAAGCGGAGCTAACAGCCCTCACAGAAGCTTTGAGAGTGGGGGAAGGCAAGAAGCTCACTGTATACACAGACAGCAGATATGCATTTGGAGTAGTGCATGACTACATGGACGTGTGGTCACGCAAAGGTTTTATAACAACAACTGGCAAGCCGATTAATAATATGGAAGCAGTTCAAAGACTAACAAAAGCTGCCAAACTACCATCAGAACTAGCAGTAGTAAAAATAAAAGCCCACAATAAGATCTCAAGTAAGGAACAAAAAAGAAATTATTGGGCAGATAAACGTGCCAAACAAATTGCACAAGCAAGTCCTATTAAGATTTGTGCAGCTAAAGTGCCAGAAGAGGAAGTGAATTTAAGAAAGCTATATGCAACCATAAGCCCAGAAGAAAAAAGTAAATTGGAAAAACAAGGCTGTGTATATAAAAATCACCTCTGGTATGGGCCGGGGGGAAGGAGCTGGTAGCCCCGGAGTGCATACGGGCTCTACTGCTCCATGCCATCCACTCTCCAGCTCATCTGGGGTGGAGACAAATAAGGGCCGCCTTGAAATACTAGTGGTGGCCAGCCATGAAAAAAAATACTTTACAATTTCTCAAAAAATGTGTGACATGTGCACAAGTGAATGTGAGTAGAAGAAAAAAAAGGTGCCTCTGAATCACCAACCACGACCAGAGGGACCATGGCAAAATTTGTAAATTAATTTTACTGGACCCTTGCCACAAAGCAGAGGGTACACTTACATTTTGGTAATTATTGACACTTTTACCCGATGGTCATTCCCAACCAAGAATTGTACTGCTACAACAGTAGCTCGAATCCTAGCAGAAGAAATAATACCCAGATGGGGTTTACCACTGTCAATAGACTCTGACCAAGGAACTCACTTTACAGGGCGAGTAATGAAGAAGGCATGCAAGGCACTAGAAATAAAGCAAAGATTCCATATACCATACCACTCTGAAAGCTCGGGAATGGTGGAAAGAATGAATAGAACAATAAAAACAGCCTTAACAAAAGCAGTACTGGATACAGGAGAAGGGTGGGCTCGTGTGCTTCCTGCTGTATTGTACCGAATCAAAGGCAGCCCAAATAGGCTGACTCAACTGACACCCTTTGAGCTAATAACAGGAGGAGCAATGAAAATTCCCAGCACTGTAATCCTCCCTGCAGGGGAGTCAGGGCTTTTTGCAGACAGGCTGCAAAACTACATCAAGGCATTGGACAGAGAGTTAAAGGACTTATACAACCAAGTGAAGGAAAATCAAACCCAGCTGGATAATAATAGCAGTCTGGACAAACCTGCATTTAAAGTTGGGGATTTGGTAATGTGTCGCATTTACCCAGAGTTTAAAGGAATTTTAAAGCCAAAATGGCAAGGCCCTATAAGGGTCCTTCTGACTACATGTGCAAAGATTGGGGGAAAATTGGAAACATTTTGGCGTCACCAAAATCAGTTAAAATTGTTTAAATCAGCATCTGTCAATACTAACAATATTTCCACAGATGTTTCCACAGGTGTCTCCACAGGTAAACAACAAAAGGTAAAGGAGGAAGAACTGAAGGGTGACCAGAACAACCAAAGCGACCATGGGGAGGCTTCTGCTGTGGCTCCTGCTGTCCCTGTGGTGCATGAGAAAGGACGCAAGTAGTGTGCCATGTGTGAAGGGGACTACAAAGTCTTGGGCTATCCCTCATTTGAACACAATTACATGGCATATTGCCACAATGGCTTGGGAGGAAACACACAGACCTCGATACTGGAATTTGTGTGGGATTTTGTGAAAAAGAAACCAAACACTCATGAAAAATTATGTGCCAATTATACTGACATGGTACCAGTGGAGGTTGGGCCTGCTGAATCAGGATGGGGCTTACCACTTAAAACACGGACGAAGGTAACCCCAAAGGCATGGCACACATTTGTTAAACGATGGCCCAAATTAGAATGTCCACGACTGGTAACAATTAACCGGGTTATCAGAGACAGAGTGGAACCACCCAATTGTGTGTCATGACCTAAACAAATCCCTGTTCCAAAGCCAGAATTGATAATAATAGGACCAGCCCTACCGGTCCTCACCTCGGTGGTATTCCACACTTACAGGGTCGAGGTGCGTATTCCTTTAAAGGAAGTGAACAGACAATGTGCAAAGGACAGGCCTCAAATAAGTAAAAACATTACTAGCCTAACAAACCAAATTGGTAAGCGCTTAACTAGACAGAAGAGAGGATTACTAAATACCCTTGCAGAATGGTGACCTCCCTGCCAGTATGGAGAAGGGGTCATGTTATTAAAATAAAAGGCGTTGCATACGCTAAGGTCACTGGAAGAGCATTGTATCCTAGTAAAGGTTGCACCCACTCTAATAAGGAAATTCTGTGTACATGCCCATATAATGTTCTAACAAATCTGTCTAGGTTCAAAGTAGCTATTACTGAGAAACTGGCGCACACGGAGCTGGTCCAGATGAACGGTACCTACTGGTGTGTAACTGCCCAGAACCACTCCATCAAGCTAAATGGAAAGCCCTGCCCCTCGAGACATCCATCCGTGTGCATGACGGTCACCCGAAGGTCAACCCTGACTGTTGACGGGACGCGGCTCCACCGTACTCCGCCAATGATGGGTAACCTAACATGGGATCAGGAATGGCACTACGGCAGTAAGTATCTAGAGGAGGGTCTACTGGCCCTGCAGGCGAAAATCGAGGAGTTGGTGGCCGAAGCCCAAAGGCATATTTGAGAAGGCCGTCTGAGGTACACTCAGATAGGGGAAACCGTGGACCAGGCCAATGTAAAGTACTCAAAGGCAAGGAACCAGGCAGTGGAGGTTAAAGCAATAATTATGGGCAATGCCATCTCAGGTAACAAGGTTCCCTGGAAATAAATCTGGGTGCTATTTTGTCAAGTTATGTGGGGATTGTCTATCCTAACATTCCTAATGGTACTGGTGCTTTATCGGCGACTCCACAGTAGGCTGGGTACATTAAAATTGGTATATTTAACCTAGCGGGTTAGGGAACCCTAGGGTCAAGAGGGGGAACTGAAGGGTTAAAATCCATGTGCATGTTATATAACAACCTGGTATATGGATTGTGCCAGCTCTTTTTCAGACCCAAAGTCCAGAGTTTGGTCTGGAGACCAAAGGCCTAGCTAATAGTAATCAGCTAAAAGAAAGCTGAGGTAAACAAAATAACATTGCCTTTGCT
>NW_020693150.1:0-3094 GCF_002925995.2 Terrapene triunguis
CTGTTCAACTACAGGCTGAGCAAGTGCCGAATGGTGGTGGAATGTGCATTTGGCCGTTTAAAAGCGCGCTGGCGCAGCTTACTGACTCGCTCAGACCTTAGCGAAAAGAATCTCCCCATTGTTATTGCTGCTTGCTGTGCGCTCCACAATATATGTGAAAGTAAGGGGGAGACATTTATGGCGGGGTGGGAGGTTGAGGCAAATCGCCTGGCCGCTGATTACGCGCAGCCAGACACCAGGGCGGTTAGAGGAGCACAGCAGGGCGCGGTGCGCATCAGAGAAGCGTTGAAAACCAGTTTTGTGACTGGCCAGGCTACGGAGTGAAACTTCTGTTTGTTGCTCCTTGATGAACCCTCTGCCCCTCCCCCACCACCCTGTTAACTCTACTTCCCTGCAAACCAACCACCCCACCCTCCCCTACTACCCTCCCCCCTTCGAGCACCACTTGCAGAGGCAATAAAGTCATTGTTGCTTCACATTCATGCATTCTTTATTAATTCAGCACACAACTAGGGGGATAATTGGAAAGGTAGCCCGGGATGGGTGGGGGAGGAGGGAAGGAAAAGGACACACTCCAATTTAAAACTTTAAAACTTATTGCTATGGAAATCATCTAGGGTGGAGTGAGTGGGTGGCCGAAGGCCCCCCCACCGTGTTCTTGGGCGTCTGGGTGAGGAGGCAATGGGACTTGGGGAGGAGGTCTGTTGGTTACAGAGGGGCTGTAGCGGTGGTCTCTGCTCCTGCTGCCTTTCCTGCAGCTCAACCATACGCAGGAGCATATCACTTTGATGCTCCAGCAGCCGGAGCATCGACTCTTGCTTTCTGATTACAAGTTGACGCCACCTCTCCTCTTCAGCCCGCGTTTCAGCACGCAACTTCTCCTCTTCAGCCCGCGATTCAGCACGCCACCTCTCCTCTCGCTCATATTGGGCTTTTTTAAAATCAGTCATTGACTGCCTCCACGCATTCAGCTGTGCTCTGTCAGCGTGGGAGGCAGTCTGAAGTTCAGTAAACATTTCGTCACGCGTCCTTCGCTTCCTTCTTCGAATATTCACTAGCCTCTGCGAAGGAGTAAGATTTGCAGCTGGTGGAGAAGGGAGAGGTTGTTAAAAAAGATACATTTTAGAGAACAATGGGTAGACTCTTTCACGTTAGATTTTGCTGTTCACAACATCACACAGCACATGTGCTTCGTTACAAGGTCGCATTTTTCCTCTTATATTGAGAGTCTCCTGGTTTGGTGTGAGAGATCACTCACGCAGTGCCAGGACACAGATTTCAGCTTGCAGGCAGCCATGGCAAGACATATAGTCTTTGGGCTTTTTTAACCTTCTTAACATGTGGGGATGGTTTCAAACAGTTCTGCCCTCATTTCCCATACCAAGCACCCGTGCCATTTAAAATGGGTTTGCAATGTAAAAGGAGGGGCTGCGATTTCAGGTTTAACATGCAGCACAAACCCAACTAACTCCCCTCCCCCACACACCCAATTCTCTGGGATGGTCACTTCAACCCTCCCCCCCACCGCGTGGTTAACAGCGGGGTATATTTCTGTTCAGCAGAGCAGGAAGGGGCACCCCTGAATGTCCCCTTAATAAAATTGCCCCATTTTAACCAGGTGACCGTGAATGATATCACTCTCCTGAGGATAACAAAGAGAGATAAGGAATGGATGTTGTCTGCATGCCAGCAAACACCGGGACCATACGCTGCCATGCTTTGTTATGCAATGATTCCAGACTACGTGCTACTGGCCTGGAGTGGTAAAGTGTCCTACCATGGTGGACAGGATAAGGCAGCCCTCCCCAGAAACCTTTTGCAAAGGCTTTGGGAGTACATGAAGGAGAGCTTTCTGGAGATGTCCCTGGAGGATTTCCGCTCCATCCCCATACACGTTAACAGACTTTTCCAGTAGCTGTACTGGCCGCGATTGCCAGGGCAAATTAATCATTAATCATTAAACACGCTTGTTTTCAAACCATGTGTAATTTTTGCAAAGGTACACTCACCAGAGGTCCCCTGTGTGCCCTCAGGGTCTTGGGTGAGTTCGGGGGTTACTGGTTCCAGGTCCAGGGTGACAAACATATCCTGGCTGTTGGGGTAACTGGTTTCTCCGCTTCCTTGCTGCTGTGAGCTATCTATGTTCTCTCCATCCTCATCTTCCTCGTCCGCCGAACCCGCTTCCCCGTTTCCAGAGAGGGACTCATAGAACACGCTTGGGCTAGTGGTGGCTGCACCCCCTAGAATGGCATGCAGCTCCACGTAGTAGCGGCATGTTTGCGGCTCTGCCCCGGACCTTCCGTTTGCGTCTCTGACTTTGTGGTAGGCTTGCCTTAGCTCCTTAATTTTCACGCGGCACTGCTGTGCATCCCTGTTATGGCCTCTGTCCTTCATGGCCTTGGAGATCTTTTGTAATGTTTTGCCATTTCTTTTACTGCTTCGGAGTTCGGCGAGCACTGATTCATCTCCCCAGATGGCGATCAGATCCCGTACCTCCCGCTCGGTCCAGGCTGGAGCTCTTCTGCGATCCTGGGACTGGGACTGGGACTCCATCACGGTTACCTCTGCTGATGGGCTCTGCATGGTCACCTGTGCTCTCCACGCTGAGCAAACAGGAAATGAAATTCAAACGTTCGCGGGGCTTTTCCTGTCTACCTGGCCAGTGCATCTGAGATGAGAGTGCTGTCCAGAGCGGTCACAATGAAGCACTGTGGGATAGCTCCCGGAGGCCAGTAATGTCGAATTCCGTCCACACTAACCCAATTCCGACCCCCTAAGGCCGATTTTATCGCTAATCCCCTTGTCGAGGTGGTGTTAGGAAACCGGTTTAAAGGGCCCTTTAAGTCGACAGAAAGGGCTTCGTAGTGTAAACGTGGCCAGGCTTAAGTCGATTTAACGCGGCTAAAGTCAACCTAAACTCGTAGTGTAGACCAGGCCCCAGAGAGTCATTTTCAAGTGATTATAGAGTCAATACATCGCATTCAGTATCAACCGATCACCACAGTCAGACTCTGCTTGAGCCTTCTCGGCCACATGGCTTTGTGCACTGTAGTGATTCGGTGTGGCTCCCCTCCTGCCCAGAGGAGGGAGCACG
>NW_020693151.1:0-5007 GCF_002925995.2 Terrapene triunguis
CTGTCCCTGTGCTGTGCTGGGGAATGTGGAATCTAAGAGGACGGGAATGTGGTGACTGAGTCCCCTCACTGAGGTGAGAGGAATTGTGATGCACATCCAGCTCTAGTGTTAAACCCCTGCCTATTTCTAAACCTGTGGAGCGCAGAGCCCTCCACATGGCTGCAGCTGTTCCCAAGGAGGAGGGAGAAGAGGGATTCTGTGAGCGACCGAGAAACAACACAGACAGGACAATACACGGCTTCTCCACCTTGCAAGCTAGGGGTGTTGGGTGGGGATGATTTAGTATGTGCCTTAGGTTTTGACACCCTGGTCTCATTGGAGAGTGATGAGGGAAGAACCTGACCGGTGTCAGACACGCAGACCCCCTCCGCCCCCAAGCTTCCAATAACCAAGGGGGCAGGAATCCCTTACCCAGCGAGGTCACCGTCTCTTAGTTCTCCCACATGACGTCCCTGTAGAGGGCTCTCTGAGCGGGGTCCAGCAGAGCCCCCTGCCCCTGGGTGAAATACACAGCCACCTCCGCGAAGGTCACCAGCATCTGAAACAACAAGAGTCCCCCACTCAGCACCTGCTGCCCCAGCCACAATCCTGCTAGTCAAGGGGGAGGAAGGACAGAGAAGGAGAATCCTTCCCGCACCCTGCTCAGAGCAGCCAGAAGGCTTCAGGGGGTGGGAGAAGGTGAGAGCTCCTTGTCCCCCCCAGCACACGGAGGTGATCAGGGTCTTCTCATTTCCCACATGCCTGCCAGCCACAGGCTGATACGGGAAGCAGAGCTCTAAGCTGGGGACAGGAACAGAAATCCCAACAGCTTCCCTTAGTATTTCACAGCAGCCTCCGGCCCCTGGGGTCAGGCTCCAGCACTGGGAGTCTGGTCAGTTTTCCCAGCCCTGCCCAGGGGGGTGTTTCCAGGTTCAGAAATGGGGGAATGTTTCCCCTCCCCCACACCCGCCAATGGGCCTGTTCAGAAAATTAGGCCCAGGTTGATCATGTTCCAGCAGGTTTATCAGACCCCGTCCCACCACGTGTGTTTAATCCCTCTGCAATACTCCTCCCTCACCACCAAAAGCTCCCTAAAAATCCCCTACATGAGCTGGCTCCATCCCTTCCCTGTCCCCTGGAAGACGGGCCGATCTGGAGTGAAACATGGACGTGATTCTTCAGCCTGTCAGGGCAAGAGGGGCAATGGGGGAGGTTACAGAAGGGGCTGGAATCCATGTCACTCCCCGATTCCCCCCAGGCTCTCTCCCTGCAGACAGACGCTCTGATTCTATGACTCTGCGGGAATGTTCTGAATGTTTTCTCTGAATACTGTGTGTGCCTCAGTTTCCCCATGTGTTACAAGGAATAGCTTAGTGGTTTCTGCATTGGCCTGCTAAACCCAGGGTTATGAGTTCAATCCTTGAGGGGTCCATTTAGGGAACTGGGGTAAAAATCTGTCTGGGGATTGGTCCTGCTTTGAGCAGGGGGTTGGACTAGATGACCTCCTGAGGTCCCTTCCAACCCTGATATTCTATGATTCTATGAAAAGTATCAAGCTGGTGAGATACAGGTGTGTGATCATTACAGAGCCCTCTAGAGGGCAGGTGTCACTGCAGAGTGGCTGCCTGGGCACAGAGAATGGCCAAAATTCTGTGTCCTGGCAAGTGGTGGGTGGAGCCCTTCCTCTGCAAGGAGCCAGCGGAAGGTGCTGGAGAACTGCAAGAGAGGGGGAGTGTTTTCCTGGGAAAGAGAGAAAGCACAGAGGAGGGCCAGCTGGGCGTCACTGAGGATGGGGGGCTGGAAGCAGGTCAGTCTCCTGGTTCGGGACTCAGCGGAGAGAGCTCGGGATTCCCCCCTAGATGGACTTTAGTGAATGCTCCTGATTTCTGTGCTAACAAGCTCTGTTCTATGCTGTGTTCCCAGCGACCAATAAACCTTCTGTTTTCCAAGCTGGTGAGAGTCACAGCTGACTGTGGAGGTGGGGTGCACACTGTGAGGAGCATGCCAGGTTTCTCCTTAGGCTGCCCCCGGGATTCTGTCTGGGGACGGGGAGGCTGGGGCCACACACTCAGCAGGTGCAGGGGATGTTGGGGGTGCTCAGGGGCTGGGGTCCTGCCCCTACAGTGTGGGGGAACTTGCCTCCCCCAGCCCTATGTTCACCGACCGCCAGCTGTATCCCGTTCTTATTCCTGGCTCTGTGTCCCAAGCAGGGGGGCTGAAACAATCTGGGGGACACTGAACCCAACTGTAAACCCTGGATAGGATGGAAACCCCAATGCTCAAACCACTGAACTATCCCTCCACCCCCTAGCTGCTCCTAGCTGCTCCTGGGTCTTAGCCGCTCCTGGGTCCTAGCCATAAATCCATCGCATTGCAGCATCTCTGTGTCCAGCTTCTGTTACACTCACAGGATATAAGTTCAGAAGGGCCCATCATGAGCATCTAGCCCAGGGGTTCTCACAACCAGATTTTTGCTGGCCTCAGTGTGCGGCCAGCAACTCTCTCTCGCTGGTGGCCGCTCTCACACTTTCCCCTAAAATACTTAATGAACTTAAGGAGAAACCAGTAAAGATGCACAGAGGTAGACGGGGAAATGGTCCCGCTATTGTGGGGAACTTTCCTGACTTAAACACCCCCCAGGTGGAATCGAATAGCAGAAGGATCTGAGTCCTCGTTCCCTCTTCCTTCACCCAGAGCCTGCCTCACCTTGAGGGCTCCCCTTCCAATCTCCTGTGTGGAAAAGTCCTTATAATCCCAAAAAGGCTGGGCCCAGGCTTCCTGAGGGGCTGTCCCCCAACGTGGTTGTGACCACTCAGGACATGGGCTAGAGCAGGGGGTCTCAAACTCAAATGACCATGAGGGCCACATGAGGACTAGTGCATTGGCCTGAGGGTTGGATCACTGACACATCCCCCGCTTGCTGCCCCTGGCCCTGCCCCCACTCCACTCCTTCCATGAGGCCCCGCCCCTGCCCTATCTCTTCTCCACCTCCTCCTCCAAGCGGTTTTATTGTTGTTTTTTTTAAAAAGCTGGAAAGGACCCTGAAAGGTCATCGTGTCCAGCTCCCTGCCTTCATTAGCAGGACCAAGTACTGATTTTGCCCCAGATCCCTAGGTGGCCCCCTCAAGGATTGAACTCACAATCCTGGGTTTAGCAGGCCAACACTCAAACCACTGAGCTATCCCTCCCCCCACTTGATCTCTTCCTGCCCCCAGATACCTGAAGTGGCCTTATGGAAGCAGCACCTCTGGTCTGTGACAGAGGTGCTCTCAGACAGGACACCCTCTGTTCTCCTTACAAGCTATTTAAGGTAGACAGAATGACTCCTTTATAAACTCTCCCTTTCCCCCGCTGCTATCCTTCAAAGCAGCAAGATGAAGCCTGAGCCCCTCTCTACTGCCTGCAGAAGGTATCACTGGTGAAGATTTCCATGGATGTGAAAGGAATAGAGTTCCTCCACCACAGCCTGTGCAAACCCAGTGATGTTTAATAATATATATACACTCAGTAAAGCCCCCCCCTCCCCCACTGCACTGGGCTGCACCACCACTCCACCCCTGCTCTGCCTCTTTCAGGGGTGGCAGGTTTGTAGCAATTTTGGTGATGACCAAAATCTGCCCCCCCAAACTCCGCCCCCACCTGCCCTCCCCCTCCCCCACGAGCCATGGATACCCCACCCTATTTCCCTCCCTCCCCCTGCCAGACTGCTCTTGCTCTCACAGCCTTCCCACCCCATGTCCCCCCTTTCCTCCACAGTGACCCCCCCCCACTCAGAGTTTCCCTCTATTGCAGCCTTGTTCCCATCTGGCCCCTAAGTCTTCCCTGATTCCCCTGCATCGCCCCATCCCCCCTTCAGCCATTCCCTGCCTCCTGCATCTGCCCCGGACCATCCCTCATCCTCCTCAATCCCACCTTATCTACACCCCTTGCCCTCTTCAGCCCTCTTTCAGCTCCCCTCCTCTTCCTCTGTCCCACCCAGGTGTGGCTGCCCCAGCCCCCAGCGCACCATGGGTTGGCTTCCCCCTACTCTGCACACAGTGGGTGCTGGCAAGTGTCATATAGGAAACATCTCTGTAGCAATGTGCTACCTGTACCAGTTGCTGAGGAATCTTTAGCGCATCTGGCATGTAAATATCTTGCAACTCCGGCTGCAACAGTGTCATAAGATTGCCTCTTCTCACTTGCAGCATTATCTCCTGCAAATGGAAACAAACTTGTTTGTCTAAGCCAGGGGTGGGCAAACTTTTTGGCCCAAGGGCCACATCGGGGTTGTGAAACTGTATGGAGGGCCAGGTAGGGAAGGCTTTGCCTCCCCAAACAGCCTGGCCCCCACCCCATATCTACCCCCTCTCACTTCCCAACTCTGACTACCCCCCTCAGAACATCCTACCCATCCAACCCCCCTGCTCCCTGTCCCCTGACTGCCCTAACCCATATACACACCCCCGCTCCTAACGGCCCCCCCAGACCCCACCCCCTATCCACCCGCCTTGCTCCACCTCTGCTGACTGCCCAATCCAACTGCCTCCTGCTCCCTGTCCCCTGACTGCCCCCTGGGACTTCCTGCCCCTTATCCAACTCCTCCCTGGCTCCCCACCCCCTTACCATGGCGCTCAGAGCGGCAGGAGCTCACAGCCCCGCCGGAGCCAGCCACGTCGCTCAATGCTGCCTGGCAGGAGCAGTGGTCCAGCGCACTGGCGGCGCAGTGTGCTGAGGCTGCAGGGGAGGGGGGACAGTGGGGGAGGGGCTGGGGGCTAGCCTCCCCAGCCAGGAGCTGAGGGGCTGGGCAGGACGGTTCCGCAGGACGGATGTGGCCCAGGGGCTGTAGTTTGCCCACCTCTGTTCTAAGAAATTGGCTGAACAAGAAGTAGCACTGAGTGGACTTCTAAGCTCTAAAATTGTACATTGTTTTATTTTGAATGCAAGTATTTTTTACATAATTCTACGTTTGTAAGTTACACTTTCCTGATAAGGAGATTGCACTACAGTACTTGTATGAGGTGAATTGAAAAATACTATTTCTTTTTT
>NW_020693151.1:5107-9816 GCF_002925995.2 Terrapene triunguis
GCTACAGTACTTGTAATAGGGGAATTGAAAAATACTATTTCTTTTGGGGGGGTTTACAGTGCAAATACTTGTAATAAAAAATAAAGTGAGCATTATACACTTCGTATTCTGTGTTGTAATTGAAATCAATATATTTGAAAATGTAGACAACATCCAAAAATATTTAGAGAAATGCTATTCTATCATTGTTTAACAGTGCAATTAATCACGTGATTAATCAGGATTAATTTTTTTAAATCACTTGAAATCCCTAATTCCAATTGATTTCTTTGATAAAATTATATGGTAAAAAAGAGAAAGGCAGCAATTTTTCATTAATAGTAGCTGCGACACTTTTGTATTTTTCTGTCGGATTTTGGAAGCACGTCATTTTTAAGTGAGTCAAGTAGGCAAGACAGATCAGACTCCTGAAAGGGGTGAAGTGGTGGGGAAAGGCTGAGAGCCACTGGCATATAGGACCAATAGAAAGAGCACACTGGAGAACAGACAATCAGGGAGGAACTTCAGCAGTTTTCTGGACTATAACTGGGGGACAAGAACAGCACCTGTGACACTTCAGGCAGTGGCGTAGCCAGGTGGAGGGAACGGGGGGGGGGAAAAGGCGCCATCTGCTGCGACACTTTTACTCAACTGGCGGCGCTCCGGGTCTTCGGCGGCGGGCCCTTCACTCACTCCGGGTGTCTTCGGTGGCACTGAAGGTCCCGCTGCCAAAGTGCCGCCGAAAGCCTGGAGTGCCGCTGGGTGAGTAAAATAAAAGCACCGCAGTGAGTGGTGCCTTTTTTTTTTCCGCTCTCCCAGGTGAGTACAAAGGTGCCAAGAAATTGACAAGGCGCCACTTGTGCTCAGTGGGGGAGCAGCCACTCCCCCGCTCCCCTCCTAGCTACGCTACTGGTCAGGACACAGATGGGGTAAGGGGCCCAAAGTTGGACGTGGAAGCTGATGAAGTCATCCCTGTCATACTGGAATTCCCCTCCAACCCCCGGGGGTGTCCCAGTCCATGGCCTGCACCCCGTGGAACCCTGGGGGAGGGCAGGGATAGAACTAGGTCAGCAGCCAGAAGTGCTCAAAGATCATGAGTTTACCACTCCCTGTCCCCCCAATCAGCATACAGAGATTACCAAATTTGAGTGCTTTTATTTGTCCTCTGGATTTGCACCTTTCCAGGGACACTGGGAAGAAAGGTCCTGTCACCTAGAGTCTGAGGGCGTGCGGCCACCGCCAGAGCATGTGTCTGACCTGCAGCATCCCTGCAGCACAGCCAGGGCCTGGGCAGGAGGCCTGGGAGGGACAGACTGTGAACTGCCCTGGCATCCCACAGACGCTGTTTGTGCTTCCCCCTGGCCCGCAGAGTGGGGCTAAGTGTTTTCCTTTGGCCTTTCCCATTGTTTCCTGATTTTTAATTACTTGCTGTTTAATAAATTGCATTTGTTCTGGGGTATAGACAATGGCCAGGGAAGAGGTCAGGGAAGCGTCCAGAGCGGAGAAAGTACCCAGAGTGGGGACGCTCTAGCCCGTGTCCTCAGTGGTCACAACCAGGTTGGGGGATAGCCCCTCAGGAAGCCTGGGCCCAGCCTTGTTGGGATTATAAGGATTTTTCCACACAGGAGAGTGGAAGGGGAGCCCTCAAGGTGAGGCAGGCTCTGGGTGAAGGAAGAGAGCGAGGACTCAGATCCTTCCGCTATTCGATTCCACCCCGGGGGGTGTTTAAGTCAGGAAAAAGCAACAGAGAGTCCTGTGGCACCTTTAAGACTAACAGATGTATTGGAGCATAAGCTTTCGTGGGTGAATGCCCACTTCGTCGGATGCATGTAATGGAAATTTCCAGGGGCGGGTATAAATATGCTGGCAAGAATCAGTCTGGAGATAACAAGGTTAGTTCAATCAGGGAGGGTGAGGTCCTCTGCTAGCAGTTGAGGTGTGAACATCAAGGGAGGAGAAACTGCTTCTGTAGTTGGATAGCCATTCACAGTCTTTGTTTAATCTGATCTGATGGTGTCAAATTTGCAGCCAACTACAGAAGCAGCAGGGCTAGATGCTCATGATGGGCCCTTCTGAATTTATATCCTGTGAGTGGAACAGAAGCCGGACACAGAGATGCTGCAGTGCCATGCGTTTATCTCTAGGACCCAGGAGCAGCTAGGAGGCGGCTCTGGGGGGAGCGATCGCTGGGGTGTGACTCGCAGTCGCTGCGGTGACTCTGGCTCCCAGGCTCCTGGCGAGATCCCCGAGCCCCGGCGGCTGGTGCTGGGAGCCCGGAGCCCTGGCTGCAGCCGGGAGAGGGGAATCTCAATCAGGGCCCTTCCCGCTGCTCCCCAGGAGCCTCTCCCAGGGCAGAGCCCCCAGCTCGGCCAGGGCCCTTCCCGGCCCGGCCCCTGCCCCAGGGGGGCCCCGCTCGGAGGGAAGGTAAGAGAGACCCGCTCACCCGGGCTGCAGGGGGAGGGTTTGGTCCCAGGCTGCTCCCAGCGGAGCTGGCTGCGATTCCCTGCCCTGGGCCCGGGAAAGCTGCTGCCAGCTCCCGGTGTGTGCGGGGCGGAGCAGGATCACGTTACCGCCCATCCGCCATTGTCCCCATCTGCTGCTTTGTTTCCCCTCCCGCGCTGGTGCGGACGGAGGCTGCAGCTCAGGAAGATCTGAGGGGGGCAGAAAGTGGGCCGGGGCCAAAATGAATGCAGCTTGGGGGTCCCCAACTCGGGGCTTGCGAAGGAGCGGGTCTCAGGGGCACAATCAGGGCCAGGGGCGGGGGCAGCACAGGCGCTGGATCTAGGGTGGTGGGGCCCTGCCGCACCCCCTGGCTTGAAGGGGTTTCCATCCTATCCAGGGTTTACAGTTTGGTTCAATGGCTCTCAGTACCCTCCACTGTATGGATTGTTTCAGCCCCCCTGCCTGGGACTAGGAGCTGGTGATAAGAACCGGGTACAGCCGGTGCGGGGTGAATCTAGCACTCGGGGAGGCAAGTTCCCACTCCCCCTGTAGGTATAGGACCCCAGCCCCTGAGCACCCCCAATATCCCCCCACCTGTGAAGCGCGTGGCCCCAGCCTGAGCCCCGGGGGCAGCCTAAGGAGAAGCCTGACCCACTCCTCACAGGGGCTGTGCACCCCACCTTCGCAGTCAGCTGTGACTCTCAGCCGGCTTGGACGGGTTTATTGGTCACTGGGAACACAGCATGGAACAGAGCTTGTTAGCACAGAAATCAGGAGCTTTCAGCAAAGTCCATCTGGGGGGGAATCCAGAGTCCTGAGTCCTGGGCTCCCCTGCTGAGTCCCAAACCAGGAGATTGACCCGCTTCCAGCCCCCGCTTCCTCAGTGATGCCCAGCTGCCCCTGCTCTGTGCTTTCTCTCTTTCCCAGGAAAAGAGGTCACCTGGTCTCCCCCTCTCTCTTTGTTCTCCAACACCTTCGGCTGGCTCCTTGCAGAGGATGGGCTCCGGCCATCACTTGTCAGGATACAGAATTTTGACCATTCTCTATGCCAGGGGTGGGCAAACTTTTTGGCCTGAGGGCCACATCAGGGATCAAAATTGTATGGAGGGCCGGGTAGGGAAAGTTGTGCTACCCCAAACAGTCTGGCCCTGCCGCCTATCCAACCCCTTCCCGCCCCGCCCTCAGAATCCCTAACCCATCCAACTCCCCGCTCCTTGTCCCCTGACTACCCCCTCCAGAGACCCCCCTGCCCCTAACGACCCCCCAAGACCCCACTCCCTATCTAAGCCCCCCCACTCCTTGTCCCCTGACCGCCCTCTCCAGGGACCCCAACCCCTAACCACCCCCCAAGACCACACCCCTTATCTAAGCCCCCCTGCTACTTGTCCCCGACCGCCCTCTCCAGAGACCCCCTCGCCCCTAACCACCCCCCCGAAGACCCCACCTATCCAACCCCCCCGCTCCCTGTCCCATGACTTCCCCGACCCTTATCCACACCCCCGCTCCCTGACAGAGCCCCAGGATTCCCACGCCCCATCAAACCCCCCTATTCCCCATCCCCTGATCACCAACCCAGAACCTCCACCCCATCCAACCACCCCCTGATTCCTGTCCCCTGACTGCCCCCTGGGACTCCCTGCCCCTTACCCAACCTCCTGGCTCTGGCCCCGGCCCCCTTACTATGCTGGTCAGAGCAGGTTCCTGGGCCAGACTCACTGCCATGCAGCCCCTCCCCCCAGAGCGCTGCCGGTGTGGCTGCAGAGGAAAAGCAGGGGAGGGGCCGGGGAAGCCTCCCCCTTGAGCTCAGGAGTCGGACAGGACAGGCCCACGGGCCGTAGTTTGCCCACCCCACCTCTATACCCAGGCAGCCACTCTGCAGTCACAACTGCCCTCTAGAGGTCTCCACAATGTTCACACATCTGTATCCCACCAGTTCAATACTTGAGTAACACATGGGGAAACTGAGGCACACACAGTATTCAGAGAAAATATTAAGAACATTCCTGCTTCATCACACCCCTCTGAGACCAGGCCCACGGGCATTTTCTTCAGTTGCTGGAACCACTCTAACCATACCAGCCCCTGAGCCTGAGCCTGCAGGTGATGGAGAGACCTGGGGAAAGGGCTGGAGCCGGGCAGGGAAACTCTACACAAAGGGCCCCTTTCAGGGACCAACTGGTGAGTTTGGCCTACAAGGGGAGGGGCTCTCTGTGTCTGTGAGTCCCAGAGCTGTTGCCCTCCGTGACACAGCCGGGTTCAACCCCCGTTACCAGTGTCAGTGGCTGAGC